>NC_135477.1:70546062-70846062 GCF_052094955.1 Ictidomys tridecemlineatus
TTTCAGAGTTTAATTACCACATCTGTGACCATGGGCTTGAGAAGCACACAGTATTTTCAACTAAAATAGCACATGGCCTCTGATAGGACTGCCTTCTTACCAACTTTTCAGGAAATCCTTGGAAATATTTTGCCATGGACAAAAAATTTGTTAATGGAACCATGTTATTATAAGACTAAATTTTGAAAAAACTGAGCTATACAACTTGGAGTTATTTAAAATACTTCCATCCAAGATCATTAACAAAACAGTTACAAAAACTAAAATTCTTGCAGCTGTATTTTACATAGGGAGAGCAATTTTCTGTATGAATTGAAGAAAATCTATGTTACATGAACATGATAATACTTATTCCTTTATCTCCTGACACTTACAAATAGTACATATGGTTAGAAAAGCATTTTGTACTTTAAAACTTTTTTTTTTCTTGGCTCAAGGCAAAAAAGGAAAACTATTCAAATGACACTTGGCACATCTATTTTTTTTTAAAGGCATCAACAGCTGCCAAGGCAAACATGGCCCCTTCTGACTTTGGTAAAGGTCCAAAGTAATCAAGATGCCATTGTGTCATGGGATGCATCCCCACATTATTTAGCCAACGGTGGCCCCAACACATCAAGGATATAGATAATCCTGAACATAAAGCATTCGTGTCTGGCAGGCCTCTACCAGGGGATTCCATGTTAAATGCAGATCTTGCCAACCACCCACACTAACGAGATGAACTGGCTTTGAAAGAGCTGGCTGCAACACTAAGCTAAGAAAACAGCAAAAAAGCACAGGACACAGAAGTAATTTTCATACCAAGGGTAGGGAGACTCTGAGACCTTAAGGGTCAGCTGGAAAAGAGCCCTTGAAGAGTAAGCGTGCACCAGAAATCTCTTTATTTCTATAGGGGGACCAACAAAGGAGTTTTGATAGAATGTTCTTCACCAAATAAGGCAGGGGATAAGGTTTCAAAGGTGAAGTCTTGCTTCATGATGTCTTGTGGTCAGCAGATTTATTGACATCTTGGCAAGTCACACCCATCTCAGGTGCTGTGTTGGATCATAGGCAGAGAGAGAGGAGAGGCACACTTGCATTGTGCAGCTCAATCAGTGTGCAATGCCAGACCTGTCCCCTCCTATGGCTACAATGTGCATAGTTCACACACAGCCCAGGGATGGTTTGCGACAGGCAGACCCCATCGTTTGACTACATTCCATGTAACTCTCACACCTGCATGCTATAGGCAGCAATGCAACCAAGCTTCCAGGTCAGTGGGAAGCACCCACTCTAACCACCACACCCTTGCCAACATATCTGCTTCATTATTCCCTGGATTAGTCAGGAGGGCATGGCCAATAACATGCCCTATAGTCATCTGTTGCTGGTAGTTTACCCTCCCAGAGCTCTTGCCACAGAATATGCCCTGCAAAACAGTCAAACATATCGTTATGGGGGATCCTTTATTTGCTATCATTATTTAGCTCAGTTTACTGGCTATTTTGTTTTGTACTGGTTTCAAAGTAAACAGTTTCTCTTTCTGGCTCCACAGCCACTGCCATCCATACAGGCAGCTGTCCACATCTGGAGTTATCAGTGTACCAAACACTGGAGAATATAGATGCCTTACCTCCAACGTATAAGCCTGTTTCTGGTTCACCTACATAGGTAACAGGCCTAGCATCTCCTAAAGTTTCTGGTCCTAGCAAACCTGGACTTTTTTTTTGATTCCTACCAGTTCCTAACACAGGAATCTCTCTTGGCCCCTGTTGGCTCCTATGGAGCCTATACACATAGACTCCCTCTAGGTCTCTAATAGCTCCTAGTACACTTGAGCTTTTCTGGTCCCTAATACCTGGGCTCTTTGACCCCTGTCAATTCCCAGCACATCTAAGTCACAAAGTTGTGCAGGATCCATAATATGTAGCAAACGGCAGTTCTATTGGCTCCTGGGAACCCTAAATCTCACAGGCATAACAACAAAGCAGCCAGGGGCTCTCTTGGCCTCTGTCCAAATTATTTTCCCAAGTCCACCAACTCTGCTTAACTGGTGGAACATGATGAACTTGGTTACCTGGGCTGGCTCTGCTGATGGCTGACCTTCAGAGCCAACAGCGGCTGCTGTTTAATTTTCTGCGTTACTGTTCTCCAGGCTTGCAGGTGTTAATATTCCTCCTCCTTCTTCTCTTCCTCCTCCTCAGACTCCATCAACACTATAGGGGAGGCCTAGGGGAATTTTCAAGGTATGAGAGCTTCCTCCAGTGACCATATTCTGGCTTCCAAGGTCTCTTCCTTACCCTGCAACTCCCTCATCTTGGCAGTCTCTGGAATATCGGTATCAGGTTTTACTCTCGGAGCTGTAAAAACTATCTCATGACCCAATGGATATTCATGCAGCTCCTCAGGTCCTTCCCCTGTCTTATCTGTACTGCCACTGCCATCTTTGTCCTTGGCTGAAGGCTGGTGCTGGGCTCTGTGGCTAATTTTATAGTCCATTTTGCTGGGTCTGTATTCACCATCGTGCAATCAGAAGCCTTCACTTTGCTCACAGGGAACCCATTCACTGCATCCCAACTCTACACAGAAGTCCATGTTTGCAGGACCTTGGAAACCAAGTACTACATGCTGCTCAGTGACCACAAGTCCATCCTGTTTACCAGGGTTGAGACATCTCTCACCTTCATAGTATCCTACCAGCTATGTCAGTTGTTGGGTGGAGGTGAGGCTCAGGCCTGGGAAGCAAGGTTCAGGACTATAGTAGTTGAAAGAAGAAGCAAGGCAGAGTTGGGATGTTGGTCATTCTTAATTTGGAAGTTGCACTGGTCCTTAGCCAGACCCCAGCTCCAGCTTCATCCCCTAGCCATTTCTATTTAGCCCCTGAATCTTTTCCATAGGCCTTTTTAATATGCAGACCAGACAAAGAAGGCACATTGCCAACAGGTTACATAAGTGGGCACACACTCAGAAGCCAATGTTTATGACCTTGACTATATACTAAAAACATAACATAGGTAATCCCAGAAGCTCCAGAGGCTGAAACAGGAGAATTGTGAGTTCAAAAGTTCAAAGACAGTCTCAGCAAAAGTGAGGCACTAAGCAACTCAGTGAAACCCCATCTCTAAATAAAATACAAAATAGGGCTGGGGATGAGTGTCCCTGAGTTCAATCCCCAGTACCCAACTCCTCCCCGGCAAAAAAAAAAAAAAAAAAAAAAATCATAACATAGCCCACCAGAAGCTGCAGTGAGAGAGCCTAAACATAGTCATTTGGAGCCTGCCCCAACAGCAAGGAAATAAAAAACATTCAAAATTGTTTTGACTCCCAATAACTAAACCCTAAGATAGAGAAGTGGATGAAATGCCAGACAAAGAATTTAAAAAGTTGATAGCTAGAAGGATCAAGAAACTAAAAATATAAGAAATGAAATATGAGGGAAAATGTAGGAAATATCATTTCAATAAAGATATAGGTATTCTTTAAAAGAACCAAACAGATGAAATAAAATAGAAATAAAATAATTCATAAATCAAATAAAAAATTCAATGGAAAATATCATTAATAGTTTAGACCATGAAGAAGACAGATTTTTCAGGCCTCAAAGACCCAGGTATATGACCTTGGAAACTTAGCAATAAAGTAAATATGATAAGAGAACATGATCAGAATATTCAGAAAATATAGGACAACATGAAGAGACCAAATATAAGAATCATTGGCATTGAGGAAGGGAGTGAGATACAAACTAAGGGCATGCACAAGCTTTTCCATGAAATTATATAAGAAAAATTTCCAAACCTTGAGAATTAGATGAATATCCAGGTGCAGGAGTCATTCAGAATACCAAATAAACAAGCTCAAAAAAGATTCTCACCAAGACACATTGTAATTAAATATATATACAGAACGAGCATAGAATTTGTAAAGATGCAAGAGAAAAATGGTAAGTCACATTTAGAGGCAAACCAATATGAATCAATTCTGATTAGTAGCCCCGATCCTAAAAGCCAGAAGAGCTTGGAATAATACATACCAAACACTGAAAAATAATGATTGTCAACTGAAATTACTTTATCCAGCAAAGTCGTCCTTCATAATTGAAGATGTGAACAATAAAACTTCCATGATAAGCAGAAACTAAAAGAATTCATGACTACTAAATTGTCACTTTAGCAAATACTTTAAAAAAATATATTTCACGCAGAGTAAATTCAAACCAAGCTTCAAAGAAAGCAAATGAATGAAGCCTATAAGAAGAGTACCTTATTAAAGGAAAGCCAAGTCTGAATAAAACATTAGAAATCAATCAAAATGACAGAAAAAAATAGTCACCTCTCTGTTATAACACTGAATTTAAATGGTCTCAAATTTCCAATTAAAAGACATAGACTGGTAGAATGGATTAAAATCAGGACCCAACCATATGTTGTTTACAAGAGATTCACCTTACAAATACATACATAAGCTGAAGGTAAAAGGTTGGGAAAAGGTATACTATCAAATGGAGACCGAAAGAAAGCAGGAATAGCCAATCTCATATCTAAGCAAGCCGACTTCAACCCCAATCACAAGAGACAAGGAAGATCATGCTGGTAAGGGGGTCTATCCAACCAGAAGACATAATGAATGTAAATATTTTATGTCCAAAATATCAGTGCACCTACTTACGTAACCAAACACTACTACACGTTAAGTCCCAGATAAACTTCAACACAATAATACTGAATGATTTCAAAACACCTCTCTTACAATATATAGGTGATCTAGACATAATTAAGGAAGGGATCTTAGTGTACCTAAAAGATATCTATAGAACATTTCATCTATCATCTATTTAATTAACTTTATTTTCACCAGTATATGGAACCTTCTCCAAAATAAACTATATTTTCAGGCATAGAACAAGTCCTGGCAAATACCAAAAAATCAAAATAATTCCTTGCATCTTATCAGTTCCTAATGGAATGAAATTAGAAATCAGTAACAAAATAAAGAACAAAAACCATGTTAACACATGGAGATTGAATAATATACGTTTGAATGAAGAATAAATTAGAGAAGAAATTAGGAAAGAAATTTTTTAAAAGTTCAGAAATAAACAAGAAGAGAGATTTAATACATAAAAATCTGCACCACAGATTTTTAGGAAGGTAGTTCTAAGCAGAAAGTTTATAGCATTGAGTTCCTACATTAAAAAAAAGAAAAGTAGAAGGATCTCAAACAAACAATCTAATGTTACATCTGAAGGCCCTAGAAAAGCAAGAACAAACTAATTCCAAAACTCGTATAAGAAATGATCAACATTAATTAAGTATGTTAATTAGTAAATCAGTGACATAATTAATGAGATTAAGAATTTTTAAAAAAATGCAAAGGATCAGTGCAGCAAAGAGTTCTTTGAAAAATAATATTGATAAACCCTTTGCCAAACTAACCAAAAGAAAGATATAAGACCCAAATAAAAAAAATTACAGATGAAAAGGGAGTGTAACCACAACTGTAACCACAATTGCTGAAATTTAGAAGACTGTAAGAAACTATTTTGAAAACTTATACTCCAACATAATTCAATTTATGACAACCTAAAAATGCTTGGGAATAATTATAATCAAGGAGATGAAATATCTCTACAGTTAAAATTACAGAACACTGAAGAAAGAAATTGAAAAAGACCTTAAGAGATGGAAATACCTACCATGCTCTTGAATAGGCAGAAATCACGTGTCAAAATGGTCATATTAGCAAAAGCAATACACAAATTCATTGTGATCCCCATAAAAATCCCAATGACATTCTTCACAGAAGTAGGAAAAAATCCTAAAAATCATGTGTAAGGATAAAAGGCCTGGAATAGTCAAAGCAATACTGAACAATAAGAATGATGCTGGGGGAATCATAATGCTTGATCTCAAATCATACTTCTAAGTTATAGTTACAATAATCAGCATGGTTTGGACATAAGAATAGACATAGATACCAATTAAATAAGATAAAAAACACAGACATAAATCTACATAGATACAGTCATCTGATCCTTTGCAAAGTTGCCAAAAACATACATTGGAGAAAAAATAGCATCTCTAACAAATGATGCTAGGAAAATTGAATGTACATATATAGAAAAAGTAGATCCCTCTCTCACTCTGTACAAAAATCAAGTCAAAGTAAGTTAAAAACCTAGGAATTCAGTAAGAAACACTGCAACTGCTAGAAAAAACATGGGATCAGCACTCCAATATATTGATGTAAGCATCAACTTTCTTAATAAGACTCCTATGGGCTGGGGATGTGGCTCAGGCGGTAGCGCGCTCGCCTGGCATCCGTACAGCCCGGGTTCGATCCTCAGCACCACATACAAACAAAGATGTTGTGACCGCCGAAAACTAAAAAATAAATATTAAAAAAAAATGTCTCTCTCTCTCTTTCCCTCTCTCTCTCTCACTCTCTCTTTAAAAAAAAAATAAATAAATAAAAATAAAAATAAAATAAATAAAAATTCTCTCTCTCTCTAAAAAAAAATAAATAAGACTCCTAAATTTTAAGAAATAAAATTAAAAATCAATACTACGTGAGATGACTTCAAACTAAAAAACTTATGCACAGCAAAGGAAAAAAATTAAGAGCATGAAGAGAAAGCCAACAAAATGGAAGAAAATCTTGGCTAGCTACTCTTCTGAAAGGAGGTTAATAACCAGGATATACAAAGAACTTAAAAAACTTAACACCAAAAATCCAAATAACCCAAGCAATAAGTAGGCAAATGAACTAAATAGACATTTCTCAAAAGAAGAAATGCAAATTGCCAATAAATACATGAAAAATGTTCAAATTCTTGGCAATCAGGGAAATGAGCATCAAAATTACATTAGGTTTCATCTCTGTTAGTTAGAATGGCAGTCATCAAAAATAAAAATCAAATCAAAACTGCACTAAGATTTCATCTCACTCCAGTTAAAATGGCAATGATCAAGATTACAAACAACAATAAATGCTGATGAGAATGTCGGGGGAAAGAACACTTATATGTTGCTGGTGGAACTGCAGATTATTACAACGGATCTGGAAAGCAGTATGGAGGTTCCTTAGAAACTAAGAATGGAACCACAATGTGGCCCAGCTATCCCACTCCTCGGTATTTTTCCAAAAGAATGGAAATCAGTATACTATAGCAATACAGCCACCTCAATGTAAATAGCAGCATTCACAATTGTGAATTGTGGAATCAACCCAGATGCCCCTTAATAGATGAATGGATTAAGAAACTGTGGTATATGTACACAAAGGAGTTCTACTCAGCCACAAAGATGAATGAAATGATGACATTTGCTGGTAAATGAATAGAAATGCTTAGTGAAATAAGCCAGATTCAGAAAATCAAAGGTTGAATGTTTTCTCTCATATGTTGAAACTAGAGTAAAATAAAGGGAAGGATAGAATATCATAAAGATATATGGAAGATCAGTAGTGTAAAAGAAAGAGATTGGGAGGCAGAGTGGAGGGGTGGGAAAGGAGAGACAATGAGGAATAAATCTCAAAAAAATCATATCATATATATATATATAAATATACCACAGAGAATTTCACATTTAGGTATAAGTAAAAAGAATCAATCAAAACTAAATAAACAGATGAAAATAGAATGAAAGGTCTAGTAAAGGAAGAAGAACCAAGGAGGGGCTGGAGGAGGAGAGGGAAAAGGTGGGATCATGAACTGAAATCAAATTCCATGTGTGTATGATTTTGTCAGGATGAACTCAACCACTATATATACCTATAGTGCTCTAGTAAAGGGGAAAAAAAAGAAAGTCAATTTTTGGTCAAATGTTTCCTATTATATGTGGAATTGAGAGTATAATAAGGAATTTTTAAAAGATGGGGGGGATCTCATGAAAACAGATGGGAGAACAAAGGGGTAAGGGAAGGGGATCCGAGGCGGGAGGGATGGGAACATGTCACAGTGAGCTCCATTTTTATGTATAACTACAATGCACCAATTTAAAAACTAAATCAATAAAAAAGAAGTGCGTGGGGATAGGGTGGAAATGGATTACTGGCATTCAAACTTGGATAGATTGAAAAATACATCCCCTAACCAGTGTCAAAGTGCAACAAGACTTTAGCCCCATTGAAACTTCCATAATAATCATCACATCTCCTGCAGTACTGACCTAAATGAAAATGATAGTAATAATAACAATAATATTAAGTGATTGTTAAAAATCCTATATAAAGTATAACTAAAAGTACCGATAAATATTTTTTCTATTTTTATTGCTATAGATATCAAAAAAAAAAAAAAAGCAACTACTACTAAAGCAGCACACTTTGTGTAGAATGCAGCTTCAAGAAAATCTCACAGTGCCTGCCCTTCATCCCATTTCTAACTGGAATGCCTTGATGTTCCACTGATCAAAAACTCTGGGTCAAGCCTTCTTTCTTTCAGCACTTTCTACGTTTACCTTTCTAATTAGTATATGAGTTGTTTTCTTAACCCAACCTGTCAACTAGTTGGAAACAGCTAGTAATTTGGAATACTCAACAGTATTAATAAACTTCATAATAAATCCTTAAAAAAAATACCTTTCATGTCCTGTCATTTTCCTCTCCCACAAAGAAAAGATCCCTAGAAACTCTGCTAAACCTAATGAACACCTGGTCCTGGACTCTGGAGAGCAAGAGATCAACAGAGTGGGTTGCAGAAGCTCTGAATTCCAAAGCCAGATGCCAATAAATCAGTAATGGGATGGAGCCGAAGAAGACTTGCCACAGGTGTATGTGGAAACAAGATTGTTTATAAGTTATAATGAAATACTTACCCATATTATAAAAATATGAATGATGGAAAGTGAAAATGCAAGTGTTATTAAGAATAGTTTGGTACTAAATATCTTTGGTTTTTTGAGTATTACTATAATGCATATCTGCATTTCCACCAATATTTATGTTTATCAGCTTTTCATATATTTTCCCACTTTTGTGATATACATCTTAGTGTTTGATAGATGTGTCAAGTAATTTTCTTCAGAAGGAAGATGTGTTGAATATTATCTGTGTCTCTGTGTGCCTGACAATGTTCTTTGTTTGTCTTTACACAAAGGGTCAAAAAATAAATTAATTAATTAAATAAATAAATAAATAAAAACATCTTCTCATCACTAAGTTTTGGAGATGTTTCCTTTTTATCTTCTGGAATTTAGCATCACAAAGAGGTCTGAAGTCACCTTAGTTTTTACATATTTGCCAGTAACCTATTGTGGTTTTTAAAAAATTATTACTTCTTTGCTCATATGCTTGTTTTATGTTATTTTGGCTTTGTTATGTTTCATCCCTATAATTTAAAAAAATTAGTAAGAATATGTTCACAAATGCACCTCCCTTGATTTTAATTTTTCAGAGAGTCCTTTTTATCCACATTTACAGGACTTTTAAAAATCAAGTTTTCCTCTATTTTGCCTTTCAATATTGGTGTATCTATTTCTTTGTTTTTGTCCCTGTTTTTTAAATCAAAGAAACTCTATTACTATATGTGTTTTTCTCGATGTCTGGCATCTTCTCTGGCATTAGTTTTATGTCTTTGGTTTGTTCTCTGACTTATGGGCTTGGTAATCAAATTATTTCTCAGGATAACTCACATGCTTTATGCAATTCTGTGCTTTACAGGCTTCAGTGATTTCAGCTGTTGCTTTTAGTTTTGTTATAGTTTATCTTGTCCATTTTTCTTTATTCTTCA
The DNA here is from genome assembly GCF_052094955.1 of Ictidomys tridecemlineatus. NCBI lineage: Eukaryota > Metazoa > Chordata > Mammalia > Rodentia > Sciuridae > Ictidomys > Ictidomys tridecemlineatus. Next base: position 70,555,775 of record NC_135477.1, read on the forward strand.
TGCTATTGTATATTTATCACAAAAAATCAGACCTACAAAATTATACAGAAAAAAAAATATAATACCTACACTTACCACACAGGTTTGAAAAAAAATTACCTATGGAGTTTCTTTTTAGTACCAAATTCAGTATATTTTTCCAGGATATTGTTTATTTCCTCTAAATTTATATGTCTATTTACCTGTGAACATACATATTTAATTTTACATATGCATGTATATCATATATTTGAGTATATGCCTGTGTGTATTGTGCATGTTTGTGTGTATAAAACATTATGTATAAAAGGCACTTTACTGATTTAAGTTAGGGATCTTGATGTGGTAAGTTTATTCTGTATTATCTGGTGGCCCGAAAGTAATCACAAAGGACATTGCAAGATGGAGACAAGGTCAAAGTAAGAAAAGAAAAACTGTAATGAAACTCAGGGTTAGAGTGAGCAGCTAGGAACCAGGAAATGCACAGAGTCTCCAGAAGCTGGAAAAGGCAGGGAAATGGATAACGTCCTGAAATCTCCAGAAGGAATACCACCCACAGACACCTTGATCTTAGAATTATACCACATGATTCAAGGTTGTATAATCCCACACCAATTGCTGTAGTTGGAATCTTGAATGTTCTCCAAAGACCCAGGTGTTAAAGGCTTGATTGCAGTGCTGGGAAGTGACAGAGCCTTTAAGAGGTGGGGCCTGGTAGAGGAAGTTAGGTCACTAGGGCTCTGCCCTCCCTTAGAAGGAACATTGGAACCCAGCCTCTTTCTCTCTGTTTGTTTGCTTCCCAGCTGCTGTGAGGTGAGGCCTTCCTGGCCATGTGCTTCTATCATAGTGTAATGCCTCGTGAGCAGCCTCAAAGCCATGGGACCAATGGACCGTACACTGGAAATTCAAAACTGTGAGCCAAAATATGCCTTGATTTTTTAAAAGATGATTATTTCAGGTATTTGTTATAGTAATGGAAAGTCGGCCAACACACACACTCAGGTCTCACCTAAGAACTTCCAGAGCCTCAATGATAAACACGCTACAAATGGGTAAACACCACCTAGTTAACTCCACTAGGCAGAGAGGGAAAATGGTATCCATAGATTGAAGCAACTGCAGAGAATTTTGACTTGAGGCAGTAAAGCTGGTTACTACGGTGATGGATAATTAAAGGGAAGCTCTGCATGCTCAGTGTCCTGTTTCCTCCATTACTTCTGCCTTTCTTTATACTGTAGCATCCAACCTGACAGGACTCCATTCCTGCCTGAGCCCTCAGCAGATGGACTCTGTGTTGAGGTAGGTCATACCTAGGGTTCTTTCTGCTTCTAAATTGTACTCTCTCAGATTAAAATAGGTTTGGGAATACTTTCTTTAAGTTTAGAAAAAAAATGATTTTTTTGCTTGTGTCTAATTGCAAAAAAAAAATCTGTTTATTATAAACATTTAGAAAATAGGAGCTAACAACAACCAAAATAACCAATATTCTTAACACCCAGAGAAGCTTGCATGCTTAATAATTTGATGTTTCTCTCTAATCCCATTTCTATTCCTGTTTGTTTATAATTTAAAAATATTCAATAAATAAGGTTTATTAACTCTCCCTGTTAAAATCTATAATGCATTCTTTTATATTATGTATAATATATCTCTACAATATTTTTCTAATGATTGAATAGAATTGTCATAAAGATAAACTAAAATTTATGTAAACATTTTACTCACATGACAATTTTGCTACTTCTAATTTTTTTACTATTTTCCCCATGTTTTTGTTTATCATGAATGGCTTCTAAAAATAAATTTATGAACTAAGAATATTTAAGTTTTTAAATACATTTTGCCAGATTTCCCTTCAGAAGCATAAAATTTATGTAAAAAAACGAATATTTTTAAAGGGAAATAATTACAAGTTTGAATAAAAAGGAGCAAAATAAATGGTGATCTTTTCTAAGAGAAAGAGAGAAGACTCTTTTTATTTAATATTCCATGTGATAAGCAAGGAAATCTGCATGCTTCCTGTTAAATTGACCATGTACTGGAGAAAGAGGAGGGAAAATGAGAAGTTCAGGAATGGAGCCACTTTTTAAGGGGATAGAAATAAGTGAGGAATTTTTTTTCCTAAAGACATTTAGATGAGATTTTCAGGTTTCAGAGATGGGTAGTGAATTGGCAATCCTCATTAGCGCAAAACGCAGAGTCTTTTCAAAATGTTGACGTATTTCAGAAAAATCTCCTGGAACACAATCAGCCAACAATAGATTGGTGAAATAATCAGTTTGGACAATCAATCTGTGAAGCCCACTTTGGCTATCTACACAGATGGTCAGGTGGAGAATCTCTCAATTACTCACTTGCTAAGTATTATCATGGCAAAAACCAGGGTGGCCCCAACAGCTGAGCACCAGGCCAGGCAGCTAGTTAAACCTCACCCAGCATGTAACTACTATAGACTGTGGGTTCCATTGTTGGAATCACCTGTTCCAAGCAAGCTGTTTATAAATTTTACATGAAAAATAAGAAATATTTTTTAAGTAATTGGCTTTATTTTCAATCTTTTTCACCTCAAGCCCATGAACTGATATTTATCCTAATAATAACAGGAATGGCAACAACATTGGACAGTAACAACATATTAAATGGCTTCTATGACAGGCTCTATGCTACACTGTGCTGGCACACGTACGTGTGTACCTCACACACATATTTTACTTTGGCTTTACAACAGTGCCACATGGAAGACTTTATTATTATCAGTTTGTGTATAAACACACTGTGAATCAGAAAATTATCTAAACTGGTAAGTGTCAGAGTTGGAATTTGAACCCAGGTGGCTTGGATTCTATTGTTCTCTATTGTCTCTCTTTTTTTGTGGGGGAAGTGTATCAGGGATTGAACTCAAGGACACTCAACCACTGAGCCACATCCCCAGCCCTATTTTGTATTTTATTTAGAGACAGGGTCTCACTGAGTTGCTTAGCACCTCGCTTTTGCTGAGGCTGGCTTTGAACTTGTGATCCTCCTGCCTCAGCCTCCTGAGCCACTGGGATTACCACCATGCCTGGATCTATTGTCTCTTACAGGTGGGTTTCCCTGCTCAGTGACACTATGGCTTCAGGCTTGATGTAGTATTTGAAATCCCATAACCAAAAGTATGTTTTATTCCTCAAAGAACCCTGCGAAAAAAATATGAAGAAACCTAAGGACCACCAAAGTCTTGTCTGATCCCCATTAGTTCCATCCTTCATTACATGTTTGGAAGAGCAGTGGAGAGCAGGAGGGGAAACAACTTGTCTTCTTTGTCTTTAAGGGCATCGTCTTAGAATTGTTCACAAAATTTCTGGATATGTTTGTGGTTGTTTTTATTTATTTTGTCTGCAGTATTTTAGTGTGTTAAGAACAGACTGCATTTTTCCTGTTGGGAAGATATGCCAGGCATTTCACAGACAATAAAACAAATTATCCGGAACAGGGGAGAGGCTTTTGGCAATGAGATGTATCAGCATAAGTAACAGGATGAGGTAGGCAAACTGCTGAGATGTTCTGGAAATGGAGAGGGGAATTCCAGGGCATCAATCCAAGAGCCAGAATGTGTAGGAAGAAGAGGCAATCTCTGAAGAGACACACTAGTCATTAAATTGTTTTAATGGGAGAGAGTGGATATTGCTAGGCTGTTGCTAGGCTGTCCCTGAAACCTACCTAGTGGTGTGGTGATAGGGAAGGCCTTTCTTTACTCCACTTTCTCCCCATTCTCTCTCTTTTCACTCCCACCTGCCCCTGCTCCACTCAGTCTCCGTGGTGCTAAAGCTGACCTTACACATTTAGGCAAGCTGCTTCCATCTTCTGGGCCTAAGTTTCCTCATCTAGAAAATAAACGAGGTTCTCCACCAGGTCTTTGCCAACCCTAACATGTAACAGTCCAATAATGTGAACACTTTAAAAATCAGGACAGTCGAGCTGGGGTTGTGGCTCAGTGGTAAAGCACTTGCCTAGTATGTGTGAGGCACTGGGTTCAATTCTCAGCGCCACATATAAATAAAAATAAAATAAAGGTCCATTGACAACTAAAAAACAAATCAGGACACTCTGAAAGCAAAGTAGAACAACCATGCCCTTCTGCCCGCCACCAGCCAGGGAAAACATAGCACCTGCCATTTCCATGTCTTTGGGAAACCCCTCCATTGCTTTATCAGGGTTTGTGCTGCTTTTTGAATGACCCTAATTTGGTAAGCCACCCAATCCTAACTCTTCTCCAAATACTCAAGGACTAAAATGATCCCCAGCCATTTCTCTACTGCCTACACCAAATTTTCCAGAATCACAAAGGATCACAATATAAATAGATATTTTCTTTTTTTTAAGTATCTAGATATATTATCAGAGGACAGAAGGATTATAGAAACCATTTCCTTCAGTGGTTTTAAAATGTTTTCAGAAGCCAAAAAAAAATGTTTTTGAACAACAGTCACACAGGTTCCAATATACATAAAATAAATTGGTAGTATAGTATTCACATACAGTGATAAGGATAAAGTTGCTTTGGTAATCCCCAGAAATAGAAATGGGGTTGCAAACGACAGTGCTCTGATAATTACCAGCTTGGCTTATACTTTCGTGTTCCATTTTGTTAGGCTATATGGTATAATAAAATGTGCACAGAATAGGTAGTTGAAGTAGTAATGGTTTTTAAACAATTAAAAGTTTAAAACAATTTCAAGTGTACAAGATAACAGAGGAAGTTTTTCTCTAAGGTTCTAGCAGAAGTTAATGAATATGTGATCAAAGATGTTTGCAATTTGACATAAAAATTTAACATATGAAATATAAGAGGACATGTGAAACAAAAGGCCTACATGGGCAGTTGGCATTAACTGATGAACAGCATCTTCCAGTTGGCATCCTGCAGACCAATCTATATGATTTTATGTTCTAGGCTTTGCTATATTTGCTTGTTAAATGCAAACTTGTTTTATGAGGCTTTATTAATATTTAAACCTGCTTTGAGATGAAAGAAAATTGAACCACAAAAACTATCATTAGTGATCACAGAAATTAGTAACCTAATGTCCCTTAAACCCCTGTAGTTTCTTCTTATAAGTTTTAAAAACTCAAAGAGGCTATGATTATAATGAATCATTATTTTATTGCATTTTTAATGTTAGTGAATACAAGGAAATCTTTAACCCTTGAAAGAAAGTCTTATTTCACTTTCTGGGACCAAATTTCTCTGCAGAAGGAGCCAAGGTGGAAGGATTTGCATTATATGGATTAGAGCATCTCCTCCTTCAAACAGGATGTCTGATGATGGCCATGGCTCCCAAACCCCAGAATCACTGAATTCACTTGATTAAAATCTAAGTTCTTGGGTTTCAGTAGGCTTGGTGTGGGACCCTAAATCATTATTAACAATTAGGTGATTCTGATGATTGTGAATCTGAATTGTTTTATTATTATTACTATCATTATTATTGTTATAGGAGATAAAGCTTTAAACACTTTGGTCCTACTTAACCTGATAAAAGCCAGTTCTTTGAAAAAAAAAAAAACAGCTAGTATACATATTTGTTGTCCAGATGATTAAACAATCAGTTCTAGTGCTGGTGTGATTAAAGTATTTCAGTGTTGTGGAGAACAGGAAACCATCTCATACAAATAAATTAACATTTCTCCCAGGATAAACAATGAGAATTTTTTTTTTCTCACATGGAGAACAACCACAAAATCATGATTGCAACCCGATATGCAAACAACTTTTGGGAGATTTATCAGCAGATACCAAAAACCCATACAATTTTGAAAACATAGTCATATGTTCTTTTTAAAATGAAACGTTGTTTTTTCTCAGGTCTGTATTGATCTACGGTGATGATTCCAGGATTTCTTAGTCTCAGGGTTCTTGACATTTGGGGCCAGATACTTCTTCCCTGAGGGCTGCTCATGTCTTGTGCCTTTCAGGATGTTTAGCAGCATCCCAGCTTCTACCACTAGGTGCCAGCACCACTCTCTTAGTAACTCCAACCAACCCGGCCAGACATTGCCCAGGGCTCCCTGAAAAAAATCACTCCTGAGTGGCACTGTATTCATGGAGGAAAATCATGTACTCTCCCTGGGGCTTCAGATTTCTGTCATAGCAAATGAGGAACTGAAGGTGGCATTCATCTCAGGGGAATCAGGAAAGACTTAAAATAAGTGATATTGATAAAATTATAATTAAATTTAATTTTAATTCAGATTATAAAATTCAGATTCATTAGAGAAATATAATTTATATTTGATAGCATCCCATATGAAAAGTAAATTTCAAATGGACTAGAATCCAATTAAAAATTGTTAAATTTTTGAAAAAATACGAAAGATATAATTTTTAACGTTGGGATTGAGAAGGCTTGACTAAATAAAACCAAAAACTTATAATGATGAGGGTCTCCTTTCACCATCCATCCTATTCCCCTTCTACCTCCCTTTCCCTCCCACTCCTATTCCCTATCTAGAGATAATCTTCCTCCCTTGCTCTCCCTCCCAACCCCATTTTGATCATTATACAAAATACATGTATAAAGATGTGAATTTGGTGTCAACATACCTTATATACAATCAGAGATACGATAAATTGTGGTATAAAGGTATACTAAGAAATGTAATGTTGGGCTGGGGTTGTGGCTCAGCGGTAGAGTACTCACTTAGCACGTGTCAGGCCCTGGGTTCAACCTCGGCACCACATAAAAATAACTAAAATAAAGATATTTTTTAAAAATTTACTTTAAAAAAATGCAATGCAAAAATAAATACATAAATAAAAAGAATTGTAATGCAAAAAAAGTGCATGTATAAAGGCATGAATTGGAGTGAACATACTTTATATACAGAGATATGAAAAAATATGCTCTATATATGTAATAAGAATTGTAATGCACTTCACTGCTGTCATGTATTAAAAAAAATAAAATCAGGGCTGGGGCTGTAGCTCAGCGGCAGAGCGCTCACCTAGCTTGTGCGAGGCCCTGGGTTCAATCCTCAGCACCATGTAAAGCTAAATAAAATAAAGGTAATGTGTCCAACTACAACTAAAAAATAAATATTTTAAAATAAAAAATAAAATCAATAAAAGATCAAAATAAATTAATTAATTAAAAAAACACAAACTTAGAAGCTAAAACCACAAGTCGTAATTCTATAACATTTAGACACTTCTCTATGATGAAATAATAATAAAAGGTACCAAAAGCCAAATTTTAAAATAGAAATTATATTAACATGTTTAACAAACTAAAGATCAATATTTATCATAAAGAAAAAGTCAAGCAAATGATCAGATAAAAAATATAGGCTAATAACTTAAATGACCTAAATGCATTTTAAAAATCATAATCTCACTATAACTCAAGAAAATGCAAATGAAAAGTACAATGAGATGTCATCTTCATCCCATCAAATTAGCAAAATTAAAATGATTTTTTAAATGTGAAGTTGGTGAAGGAAGATATGGAGCAACATCCACATTCATGCCCTATTATAAGAAGCCACACTGATATAATCTTTTAGTGGAAAATTCAGCAGCAGCTATCAAAATGTAGACTGTACATAACCATTCATCCAATGTTCACATCTATAAATTTCTGCTATAAATACATTCCCTTATGTGCATACAATATGTGTATACTAGAGCACTGGGTACGTTATTGTTTTTAATAACTAAACCTTACAAGCAAAAGGCCATGGTTGGTACATCAATATAGTTTGATCATCTTGCAAATAAGTTGTCTTTATGCAGTCATTAAGTAAAATTAGATTCAAAATATTGAAATGAAAAAGACTTTGTTGCAGAAAGTTTACAGCTATATGTAAGTATATACATTACATATATCTTATCTTTATCAATAAGGTTGGATATATTTGAGTTATATAATTATGTGTCTATGTGAACACATAAAAAATCTCTTGAAAAATGCTAACACACAATCAGGGGGGAGTATAGAAGTTTATTGGATTAGACAAAAGAGAATGAAGGAAAGGGAAAGGGGGATGAAAATAGGGAAGACAGTAGAATGAATCAGACATAACTTTCTGATGTTCGTATATGAAAACACGACCAGTGTAACTCCACATCATGTACAACCACAAGAATGTGAGTTTATACACCATGTATGTATACTACGTGAAAATACATTCTGCCATCATGTATATCTAAAATGAACAAATAAAAAAATTTTTTAAAGCTACACATCAAACTGTTAATGGGATTTAAGTCAAGGACAAAAATAGAATGTGCTCTCAATCTATGCACAGTGTTTGATGTTTTACCACAAATATGTATTCTATCATTTTTACTAAATGATATAATTTTATATTATCTAGTTTTTAAAAATAAAAAAGCGAGAATGTTGAACTAAACTGTTTCTGCAATCTATGAGGTTAGCTCTAAAACACTATGACTTAATTAAGCCTAGTTTAGAAATACATTTGAAAATTTAAGTCACCAAACTTGTGTCCATACCATTGGTTCCTTTAATGGAAAAGAAGTCAGGCATGGTGACACATGCCTATAATTCCATGACTCAAGAGGCTAAGGCAGGAAGAGGGGAATTCCAGGCCAGCATCAACAACTTGGTGAGGCCCTAAGCAACTTAGCGAGACCATGTCTCAAAATAAAAAATAAAAAGAGGGCTGGGATGTGTCTCAGTGGTTAAGCACCCCTAGGTTCAATCCCCAGGATCAGAAAGGAAGGAAGGAAGGAAGGAAGGGAGGGAGGGAGGGAGGGAGAGAGGGAGGGAGGGAGGAAGGCATTATTTAATGTTAGATTATATAAGGCTCTCAGGGGTTGAGTTGTCTGCCCAAGATCAGTGGCCCAGGAAAGGATGGAGCCAACATTCACAGTGGAATTGCTGAGTAGGGGATGTGATTGCTGCTGTCTACACCAGATGTTTTCTAGTTTCACAAGTTAATAGATTCTGCTTTATCTTATAAGCTTTGGGGCAGAAAACAGGAGACCATGGTGCTAGGGCAGCTTTCCATCAGCATAACCCTTATAACCTGCATGAAATAAAATTGCTGAGATGTAATGGGTGTTCATTCTGCATCAGGCACTGCATTCCTATCACACTTAATCCTCTCAGCAGCCAGGGGAGAAGGTGCCTTTCTTGTTCACATCATGCAAATGTGAACACTAAGGCTCAAGAAAAATAGGGAAATGTCCCAAAGCCACATACGCAGAAAGGAATGGAGCTTTTTATCTTACTCCATGGCTTAACTTCTTAATGACTACATACACTAAATAATGTTTAAATTATTTGCTGCTAGCTAGACTTTGAGAAGAAAGAAATGACTAGGCATGGTGCTACATGCCTGTAATTCCAGCAACTCAGGAGACTGAGGCAAGAGGATTGAAAGTTCAAAGTCAGCCTCAGAAACTTGGCAAACCCTAAACAACCTAGTGAGATCCTATCTCAAAATAAAAAAATAAAAAGGGCTGGAATGTTGCTCAGTTGTTATGTTCCCCTGGGTTCAATCCCTAGAACAAAAAAGAGAGAAAGAGGAGGAAGAACTGGAAATTATAAGATGTTAGGTGTTTAAGCAACTCCTAAGACAATGCTGGGAGACAATGATAAAGTTGTTTGCTTCTTTTAAAATGGAATTATGTGTAGTATTTCTGCACTGAAGTGAAATACGTGTTGATTGATATACCTAAGGTACCCTTTGGAGTCAAAGTGAGAATCAGGCATGTGCAGGCAGGTCTGACCAACTGGGAGGGCAGATAAAAACCATGCCCATTTGCCTAAAGACCTCAGAGTTTCCTAAGAGGTAGTTCATGCTAAGAGAAGGAGTGGTGGCCCTCCTCTATATTCCCAGCAGCTCTGGAGGCTGCAGCAGGAGGATTGCGAGTTTAAAGTCAGCCTCAGCAACTGAGCAAGGCCCTATGCAACTCAGCAAGACCCTGTCTCTAATTAAATATAAACGAAGGCCAAGGAGTGAGGTGTGAGTTTGACTCCACCCAAATATTTTGGCCATTTGATCATATAGTGATTTCGACAAGAGCATTGACTCTCTGATTGGCTCAGTGGCACCATTCCCACTGGCTTCATGGTTGCAGTTTGTAAAGCCTGAAAGAACTGCTTTAATAAAACTCATTTCAACACCTGGGTTTACATGAAGCAGCACCAACTTGAAAGCCCTCTAGCCTCTAACTCAAACCAAAGGGAGAGAAGATTAAAGGGGAATTTGTAATCTCGTTGCAAAAAAACAGAATTTTTTCCCTGAATCAATTTATTGCTATCAACTCTCTCATGAATAAGTTTCTACAGTATTTACAAGTATATTGATCTCATGTAGGAGATGATCTTACCTGAACATACTAGAGCAAATATGCATAGATTGTATCTGCCAATTTAAAGTGAAATCAGGATTTATTCTGAATTTTTAAATCCAGAAGAGAACCTCAAGAAATAATTCACAGAGAGTGACGTGATGGCTTCCTAATATTAGATGAGACATCATCCGTGAGTGAGAAAGAGGGCACTGAAATGACATGTGTCTACATGATCATGATACTAAACAGTGAATTAAAATACCTGAATTTTGACTTGGGCCTTGCCACCATCTAGGCAATATCAAACAAGTCATTCAAGGTGTCTTCACATTTCTGAAAATGAAAACTGAATGAGATTTTATTTTCTTATTGGCTATATAGCATCTTAAAATCTTTGAAATGTCAACAGTGGAAGCCAAGTTCTTTTGCATAATTGCCTGAAGAACTCAGTCGTTTTGAGGACGGGGGGCTCTGTGGAGCTAGACAGTGATCTCTCTGCTTTGCTAACTAGGTCAAATTGTTTTTCAGTAGCATGCAACAGATCAACCATGATGGGGATGTTCAGATGGGTCCAGATAAGAATGGCAGGCTCGCCTTTTCACACCTATCCAGCCAGCCCTGGGCGCCTTGCCTGAGTCACTTGGGCAGACACTCACAAACTCATCTTTCTGGTTCCAGCTTCAGCTTCTTCACCCACCACATTCCCAAAGTCTGCAAATTGGCACGGCTGCTGTTAGTTCATTTCTGAAGAGTTGATATAAAAGTAGAGAAATCTTTCACTTGAATCTTTTTTGCTAATATCTAACACATCTATACTTAAAAGAACAAACAAATCTCCTTTCCTAGCTGCTCAATCATTAATTGGTCCAGGAATTGCTCATATTGCCTTACAGTCAGTTGCACTGGGACTTCAGTTCATGGAAATAACTAGGTTGTAACTCACCATTTCATTTATTGCAGATGATTTCATTACTAGGTATCAATCTCTCGGCAATTAGCTAGTGATTGCAAGCCAAATTGAAAATTTTATATCTATTTAATTGAACTAGACAAGAATGGACTAAAACATAGATTTGTTTGTTTTCTTCCACTCAATCTTCTCACTCATCATTAAAATTTAGAAAATGCTTTGTGATTTTTGACATTTTAAGTAAAAGTATTTCTCACTACATTTATTCTTCAACAAAGGACAGTAATCATTGAAGCTGCAGAATGTGACTACAGAAACTTGCAATGTTCTCTGCAGGCTCCAGATCTTGCTACATGTCAAAGAAAAATATAAACTGGGTTGTGGGGAGGTGTTCCTTACGGTCCTTATTACCCAGTGATGAAGAACAGGGATTTTATGGGCAGTATCATGTGCATAAAACTCATTACCCAGTGATGAAGAACAGGGATTTTACGGGCTGTATCACGTGCATGAAACTCCGGGTTGCATCAAAGCAAATTCTACACACCTAGAAGTTGAAGGATTGGTGATTATAAGTTGTGTGAGGGAGGAGCGGGAGGAGTCAAATGGTGTTGGGACATCCTAGGCAGTTCCAGTCTACTCTGTCCTGTGAACTAAGTTGTTCAATTCACTTGAGCATTTGGAGAAGGAATTGCACCTGGGAAATATATAAAAGGGTTTGGAAATCTGTAGATCCCTCTTGTGACTTCAGATGTAGTTGTTTAAAATAAATGCAGATGTTGGACCATGTCAGAAATCTTGTCAAGAGTGTGGATTGTTTCACACAGAGTGGAGATGTGGCTTCTCATTCTGGTGGCGTATTTGTTCCAAAGAAATGTGAATTCAGGACATATGCCTACTATAGCTGTGGACCCAGAAGCATTCATGAATGTTGTAAGTTGGGGTTTTTCATAATGTTTTGGGGAAGTGGAGTGACCCATGTGTTCATGTATCATCTGTGTGATATCTGCATTGTGTATTATATATTTATATCTGGTGGCGATTCATGCTAGCAGGGCACAGTGGTAAAATAGGTAATTGGGCTGGACAGAAGGCTACACTGGGTGTCAGTAGACCTGGGGCTTCACCAATTCAGTAATCTTGGGTGAACAGCTTCCTTCCTTTGGGCTACACATAATTTATCTTTTCTTTTAACTCTTAGGTTCATTCTATGAGCAAGAAGTAACTGAGGTGTTGGGGGCCCATCTCAGACCCCTGGTTGCCCACACCCATTTTGTCTGTGCTTTTATTCTTTTTCCACTTTCTCCCACAACATAAGGTATCAGCCCTGACTTCTTGCTACCGGCCACCTACTTCTAGTAGCATCTGGTACCATTCTAATCTACGCTTTTCACCCTGCTCTGGACTGCTAACTCTGTTGATGACAATAAAAGGATCCTGTGAGTTCTGGAGAAGGCCTCCTATGAATGAAAGGCATGAATAATGACACACCTCTTTATATCTCCCAGGGAATTTTTTTTGTAGCTTACTTTCAAATTCCAACCCTTATCCCATAGCAGACATTGTGTTAAAAGTGACAAAGATATTATTTTATTTCGTCTTTACTGCCCTATGCAGTAGATAACATCATGACCATTTTCAAATCAAGAAACTGAGATTGAAGAAGTTAAGCAAGTTAAACAAGGCCCCACACTGGTACATGGCAGAGCTACAATTTAAATTCAGGCCCGCCTAAACTTTACAAAGCCTATAATTATAACCACGGTGTGTGCAATAAACAATAAACCCTCCTAGGTGAGGAGGAGGAGGAGGGGCTACCCCGAGATGAGTGAGATGATTGTGTGCAATGTCCACAACAAGAACTCATCTAATTCCTCCCAGAAAGAAGAAACTTAGCATATGTTTTTGTAGGTTTGAGACTCTTTTTTTTTATAAAAACCTATTTTTGTGAATCCTAAAACTGACAGGCAGTAGAAATATTTTGAGTGTGCTAACTATCAGGTTCCTTCTGACCATCCCAATGACTGACAGGTGGTTTGTCTAAATAGTAAATATATTAGTGTAAACCCTTGAGGAGTCATTTTTTGGCCCTGAGAGTTTCCTGTACAGATTCCTCTGTTTTATATGTGAAGGGAATTTCTTTGACTATCAACAAAGACAATCTTCCTAGCTCTACCCATACTACTGGGTCTTCAAGAAGGATTTCTTAAGAATAAAACCCTTTGAATTGTTCTCTGCCATTGAGCAGGAGGTTTTTATAATTATTGGTGTAAATTCATCAATAGAATAAAAATAGTTGAATCTGAATTGATTTTGACTCTGTATCCTGATAAATATGGGTTGTAGTCTATCCTATACTTTGGTATACAACTGGCTTCATTCATGTATATTTTTAGCAAGTGTTTATTGAGCACCTACTAGACACCTGATATGGTGCTATGCATTGAAGTCACAGAGAGATCTCAGAATATCAAAAGCCTTGACTTCATGGAGCTCACAACCCAGCAGGAAAGACTATCAGTTACTAATTAGGAGAATAATGAATTCAAAGAATAAAACATAAAACAGAAGGAACTAATCAGGAAGCTTAAGAAAGTTGCTAAAGTAGGGTTTCTCACCTGACATCGGAAGGATGAAGAGGACTTAGGTAAGAGGGTGGTGGCCGAGAGGTCAGCATGTGGGAGAGATGGAGCAGCTGGGAACATGCCATCTTCAAGGAGCTGAAGACAGGCTCTGGTGAGTTGGCTTTTAAACACTGAGATCTTTTGTTATTACAAAATAATATGTTTCATTATAGAAAATCTGAGAAAATGCAAAGGAGACCAATAATCACTAACAGACCCTGGACCCAGGACTACCCACTAACAACTGTGTCATAAATGCTCTTGTTTTCTTTAAAAGCTATGATTTTTTCTGCTATCTCAAGCAAGGAGGAAGAGTGCCATGTAATTTGACTGTTCTCTAAGCTTTTTTTCTACTTCATCTATGTCATGAGAATTTCCCAAAGAGTTTAAATAACCTTCTAAGCACATCATTTCAACTTCTCACATGAAGTTCCATTTGTCGGGGGAGGGTGTATATTTTTCTCAGGTTTTCAGGGGAGCAGACAGACTGTAAGGCCGAATTGATGTTCAGGTTGTTTTCTGAGGAGAACCCTTAGAGATGGGTGCAGTGGTGCACACCTGTAGTCCCAGCTACTTGGGAGCCTGGGGCAAGAGGAGCACTGGAGTACATGAGTTCAAGACCAGTCTCAGAAATAGAGTGAAACCCTGTCCTGTCTCAAACACACACACACACACACACACACACACACACACACACACACACACGGGGGGGGGGAGAGAGAGAGAGAGGGAGGGAGGGAGGGCGCGTGCCTTGGGGTCAACAGCTATGGAAAGGAGTAGCAGGAATGGGTAGAGTGTGCATTATGATTTGGACTCCAAAATAGCCTCAACAAACCCTCTGGGGAGCTTGAGAACTAGAATCATCTGGACTGAGATGCCCATTCTTTGTACTCCAAACAAATCAATCTTTGAATGTGGCAGGAAGGGATGTGCCTTTGAAAAAAAGTGATTCTCTACAGTTGAGGCCATCCCTTAAGAGGGTGACAGACAAGGCTCTCTGCTGACAACAGCAGATAGGACAAGTGCTTCAAGGAAGGGGGATCTGGGAAGAGCTGCTCAGCATCCACCAGAATGTTCATTTAACCAATGTCCCAGTATAATATTTTATTTCTATAAATAATGCTGGCATAAACATCCTTATCATTATGCTTTAATATATATTTCTGATTTTTTTTTTCCTTAAGTTAAATTTTGGAGAATGGACAATGGGATTCAAAGTTAAATGTCAAATACAGTTCTAATTTGTGAATTTACAATTAAATTAAAAAGTTAAATATTTAGAGTTTAAAAATACGTACATATATTGATGAACTACCCTCAAAAATGGTTATGCAAACTGGCAAGTTGAGAAGCAGTATCCCATCCTTCAGACTAGGTTGGGCCTGTATTTTTATACCCACAAATTTACGTTCTAGGCTGGGGATGTGGCTCAAGCGGTAGAGCGCTTGCCTGGCATGCGCAGGGCTCTGGGTTCGATCCTCAACACCACATAAAAATAAAATAAAGATATTGTGTCCACCTAAAACTAAAAGATAAATATTAAAAAGTATGTTCTACTACTGTCATGCATCTGTTGACTATCTGTAAACAGTGTTCACTGAGGCTGGGATGTCCACGCCCACAATGCCTACTTCCTCAGTTCCCTTGAATAACTTCTTTTCAATCCTCAATGCCCAGCTCAAATCCTTCCTCCACAGGGCCTTGCCTGACTAGCCCTGCTCATGAGGCTCTCCTCGCTCACGATTCCCTTACTTTCTCCTTCACTCACATCTCTCAACCCTCATTGAAAAATAACCTCTAAATAAACACTTGTCACCGTTCTCTTTTCTGATGTTTTACATATTTATTTTATCTCCCTAAGTAGTCTCCAATAGTGACCCTTGAATGTTAGTTCCCAGACCAGCAGAATCAGCATTACCTGGGAAGGTATGCCATTGAGGCCAGATACAATGGCCCACACCTGGACACCAGCTGCTTAAGATCCTGGAGGATTGAAAGTTCAAAGCCAGCTTCAGCAACTTAGTGAGGCCCTAAGTAACTTAAGGAGACACTATCTCAAAAAATAAAAAGGGCCGGGATGTGGATGTTAAGAGCCCATAGGTTTAGTTCCCGGTACCAAAAAAAAAAAAAAAAAAGAAAGAAAGAAAGAAAAAAAAGAAATGTCATTGGATACTGACTCTATTAGAAACTTTGAGAGTGGAGTCCAGCAATTTATGATTTAATGCTAAGTAATTTATGATTTAAGCTAAGTAATTCTGATGCATGCTGAAAATTTTAAAAGAAGTATGAAATGGTGCTACACACACACACACACACACACACACACACACTACATTCCATAAGATATGGTTAAGTTTTAATTACAGTAGCAGCCAATATCAATTGAGGACATACTACCAAATGCCAGGCATTTGGTAATTAGTGATATATATTTATTATCTTTTTACAGCACTGTTATGCAGTATGAACCAACAAATGAAAACAATTTAATCAAATTTCCCAAGATCATATGGTCATTTTTTGTATTAGTGTTAGAGTCAGGATTAAATCTTGAACAGTAGGACCAGAGGGTTTTCCTCTTGATAACCATGCTCTATTCTACGTCAGGCATTTGGCACTTGGCTTCGCTTCTCTTGCTCATTTTAAAGCATCCTTGAAAAAAATAGTTCTCTGCTTCTCTGGATGATGACAGTGAGCAAGAACAGTGAGGATGCTTAGGTGATCTCTGCAGCTTCCCATTTTACAAAGAGGTTTCTACACATAACCAGTGCATGGAGTAGGGACTTTTAACCAGGAGCCCATATATAGGCAACAAGGATCTGAAACCCCTGAAATTATATGCAAATACATTTTTGTGTGTCCGTGTGTATATCATTAAAGCCTTGAATTCATAAGGGCTCTTTAATCTAAACTTGTGAAGAATCGCTGCTCTTGAGTATGTCGTTTTAGAACTGGAAAGAACCTTAGGGAAGGCATGGCCCAGGGATTCTCATAAATTGTTCTGGAATAAGTCCCTGCTGGCTGTATTAGAATCACCTGATTTCTAACTTGAAGTAGAACCAAGAATCTGTATGCTTAGATGCCCTGGATGATTCTGATGCATATTCGGTTTTTGGAATCAGTGTTCTCATCCAGTGCTTCTCAAACAATAAAATGCATTAGAATTCCTTTAAAAGATTGTTAAAACAAAAATGACTGGGCCCTCTTAGAGTTCCCAATTCAGTATGTTTGGTTGGAATGTGATAATCTGCATTTCTAACAAGTACCCAAGTAATGCTGATGCTTTGGGCCCACTCTTGAGAACCATCACTTCAGTCCAGGTTCCATATTAGAAATAAAGAAAGTGAGGGAGAAAGTAGCTCAGGGTAGAGCACTCTCCTAGCTTGGCTGAGATCCTGGAGTCAACCCCCAGCATCATAAAAAATGAGGACTGGAGAGAGTTGGCTGTTTTTTTGTTTTGTTTTGTTTTTTTGAGGTACATGGTTTGGGAAAATCAAGGGCTTTTTTTATCTATGTCTTTCAGCATCCAAGAATCAACGCTTTCTTTTGAATCCTTGCGAGTACAGCCATATAGAGCTGAATTCAGAAATAAATTGTGCTTTTTCCATAGAGCGAAATCATCCTCCATAAAGGCTACCCTTGTGAGGAATATGAAGTTGCAACTGAAGATGGGTATATCCTTTCCATTAACAGAATTCCTCAAGGCCTACTATCATTTAAGAAGAAAGGTATGGTTTGCCCAGTGTCACCCCAACACAGCAGCTTCCTTGTAGCTGCGACTTCCTTGTGATTTCTGTTTATAGAAGTCAGGATTCTTAGTGCAGCCAGGGATCCATCAGTCAGGTCAAAGGATGGTGTTAGTTTCCCCAGAATCTCCATCACCACCACCCTATCCCACCCAACACCCATCAGTTATTTCAAATATAAACATACAGTGTTTGCTTTTAAAAAAAAACACCTATAGACTGAGTTGGGGGTTAGTGCAGTGGTCGAGCATGTGCTTAGCAAGTATGAGCCCTAGGTTTGAGCCCAGCACCAACAAACAAACAAAATCCAAAACAAGATAAACCGCCTTCAATAAAAATCCATTTCTTCACCTCTTCTAGCACTTAACTCTTTTCCCAAAGTCCTCCTGTATAAATGTTCTAGAATATTCAATGATGATCCCTTCAGTAGACCTCCCCAACCCATACCAGTGAAGAATGGAAACTCTACCACGCTCACCACCTCACATTTATACACTGTATTCCCCATGCAAAGAGCACTTTAAATATTTAAAATGTCTCCTCGTTTTTCTTCCTTTTTTTTTTTATTGTTGGTTCTTTTTAGTTATATATGACAGTAGAATCCATTTTGGTATATTATAAAAGCATGGAGTATGTATAATTCTAATTAAGATCTCAATCTTATGTTTATACACAATAGTGGGATTCATTGTGGTGTATTCATAAATATACATAGGAAAATTATGTCAGATTCATTCCACTGTCCTTTCTTTTCCTATCTCCCCTCCCTTCCCTTCATTCCCCTTTGTCTAATCCACTGAATTTCTGTTCTTCCCCTCACCCGCTTATTGTGGGTTAGCATCTATGTATCATATAAAACATCTGACCTTTGGTTTTTTGAGATTGGCTTATTTTACTTAGCCTGATAGTCTTCAGATCTACCCATTACTGGCAAATGTCACAATTTCATTTTTATTTATGGCTAAATAATATTCCACTGTGTACATATGCCAGAATTTCTTTATCCTCTCATCTATTGAAAGGCAAGTAGGTTGGCTCCATAGCTTAGCAATTCTGAACTGCGTCACTGCAGTATGCAGATTTTAAGTCCTTTGGATATACACCAAAGAGTGGAATATCTAGGTCAGATGGTGGTTCCTTTCCTAGTTTTTTGATTGCCTCAGTTTTCACTAAGGACTTTTAAAGAACCAAGCTGTGTATGTACATTTTAAATTTTTGATACATCTGTATAGTTTGTATCATTTCATTTTTTTAATTTGTGAGATGCTCAACTAATACTGGCTTTTAAAAAATTCATCTTCATTACTAATTAAAATATTCCCATCTCCTATTTTATTTGGCTCTCTTTGTTTTACTGCTTTAGCTCGTTATTTACAGTGGCACCTCCATTATCTGTCACATATACAGGTAATATCATTTCTGTTTTTTAAATATATTTTTAAGATTTTTTCAGTTGTAGATGGACACAGTGCCTTTATTTTATTTATTTATTTTTATGTGGTGCTGAGGATCAAACCCAGTGCCTCATACATGCGAGGCAAGCACTCTACCACTGACCTACAACCCCAGTCTAGATAATATCATTTCTTACATTCTTCTTATATACCAGGTACAATAGTAAATGCTTTACTATCATTTAAGGTTCACCATAACCCTAAGAAACTGCCAGTCACAGAGGTTATGTCACTCCCAGAAAGTCTGTGCTAGCACTTGCTAGAATGTTGCACTCAGATCCATATCTGTTTGCCAGAGTAGCCCTTGTTTTAACTAGAATCAGAAAATACTTGGAAACACTGTTGGCCTTCAGAATAAATAAGCTTCAGGGTTTTGTTCCAATTTTTACTCATGTTATTTTTTGAAAATCAACTCCTTTTTTACACTAGAGACCCAGTTGTACTTTATGTATGTCCAACATGTTTCCACCTCAGTGCCTTTGAACTTAAGTTCTCACTTGGACCATCAGATGTCTATGCAGCTTGCCCAGGCCCTTCTTCCCTGACCTGACTTCTCAAAACAGCAACCCCTTGCCATCTGGTCACAGCTGGCCCCTTACCCGGCTCACTTTTCCTTCCAGCATTTAATATTCTCTGATATGGCAGATCATTGCTTGTTAGTGTATCATCTGTCTCTCCCCTACCAGAGGGTAAGCTCAGTGGGAATAGGGACTTCATCTATCTTGTTCCAAGGCAGTAAGACTATTGAGCACATTGTAGGTGCTAATAAATATCTTTTAAAAGGATGAATGGATTCTGTATAAAAGAAAAAAAAATGAATTGCCTAGAAACATGGAGAAACCTTTCACGAAGCCCCACAGATCCTGAAAGGTGAGCAAGGCATGCCACTTTATAAAGCAATTAGCAACTACTAAGCATGGGGTTCAGCCTGCAGCCCTGTTTGTGGATCAAGTTTGCTTTCTCATACCCTGCTGACTTACACAGTTCACTCATGCTGAGCAGCTTGGGGTTCAAGGGAGCAGCTTCTAGTCCAATTGGAGGAACAATCCCCCCCAGTGGCTGATATTGTTCCTGTAGATCCTGTTTGCCTCTTCTGGGCTATTCTTAATTTATTATATGTTTATTATATGGATATCATTTCTTACTATAACTTTATTGTGATGCTCAAATTCTCCTTCAAGCTGGCTTGAGAGTCCTTTTGACCTGAAGGACCCTTAAACAATATCTATGTGTAGTATACTCTCTACTGGGGCACTTCTAACATTTTCTGAGGAGCACAGACAACTCCAGTCATAATAAATAAATAAAAACAACAATGGAAACTGAATTTTATTCTTTTTTGGGTTTTTCTTTGGGGGAGGGGTAGCCAGGCATCATGCCATCTGTTCCTTGTGCTTGATCATATTTAATATTAAAAAGAAGCATTTTACTGATGATGAGAAAATTGGGACACAAAAGTATTTAGCAATGGGCCAAGACAATCAAGCTATCAAGCAGCTGAGTCAGGATTCTGTCTGTATCTGCTCATAACCTTTCATAATTTTTTGGTTTGTCTGACCTGGAAGCCCTTGCACATTAGGCAATAACAAGAAGAGCAGAGAGCACTTCACACATGTGGAATTTTCTCTTGACTGCAGGTTCCAGGCCAGTGGTGCTCCTGCAGCACGGCCTGCTTGGAGATGCCAGCAACTGGATTTCCAACCTGCCCAACAACAGCCTGGGCTTCATTCTGGCCGATGCTGGTTTTGATGTGTGGATGGGGAACAGCAGGGGAAACACCTGGTCTCGGAAACACAAGACCCTCTCCATAGAGCAAGATGAGTTCTGGGCTTTCAGGTACATGGAGGAAGGTAGATATGGATGTCTTGGGGAGAACTGGGTAAAAAAATTATAGCTTCTAGTTTCCGGAGAATTCATTTTGGTTGTGTCATCAGTATCCTCATATGATAATCCTGAATTTTCTTAATTCACTAGTAATTCTTTGGGGGAAGATGGAGAATATTGGGTCCCTACATAGAAAGTTGGGTCTAGCTAATGGAGAGAAAATGCTCATTGGTGTCAGGTGATGGAGGCTGGAATGAGAGAAGTGTAGACCCATTTCCTTGCAGATGGGTATCCTGAGACTGACTTCCATGAATGATAACAAGGGGAGTGGCCCCCAAAAGGAGAAGAGACCAGGTGGCATATAAAGGAGGGGGGGACTGTTATACCTTGGGGGCCATCGATTTGATTAACATCTCTCATGGCCTAACAAATAGTTACTGTTTTTACCTAAATTATACATTGATATTCAACCTTCTCTTTATACATTTCATCAAAGAGTTCCTGCCATGTCTTTAATATGTTTCCTATAAAGGAATCTGTATGACCTGCTGCTGTTCTGCTAACTGTGTAAGAGGACCCCTCCATTAGGAGGTGGATCGTGTGCTCAAATAAATATTCACTGATGACCATTGTTCTATGATAACATCTAGAGAACGCAGAGAGGTTCACTGACAGCCTGTGACCCCAGTGACACCCATGGATGGCAAGTTTGAAGCAAGTCCATCTGAGTCATGGGAGAGGAATAGTGATGAGCTATCAGGGCTGACCAGTCAAGACCTTATTTGCAAATCCTGGGAGGGGGTAGTAATTCTGTCTGTATCTGATCATAATTTTTCATATAACTTTGTCTTTTCCCCTTGTAGTTATGATGAGATGGCTAGGTTTGACCTTCCTGCAGTGATAAACTTTATTTTGCAGAAAACGGGCCAGAAAAAGATCTATTATGTCGGCTATTCACAGGGCACCACCATAGGTAGGTTCAAAGTCCATCAGGTTTGTATGCTCAGAAGAGACATGAGCCTTTGGCCCAAGCTGTGCCTGGAATCACTCCCTCCTTCTTCTTTCTGATTGGATGGTTTTCTCTTTAAAACTGAGCTGAGAGGAACAGGAATTGAATTGAGGGAGGGATGCAGTATGGTTGAAAGACCAAGGGCTTTGAAATCAGAGAGATGTGGATTAAAATATTGTCTTTGCCAACCCATACCTAAATATCCTTCAGCAGATTCTCTAACTCCTCTGGCCCCGGTTTCCTCATCTACAAAATGGGGATAATAACTCCCTCTTAGCAGTGTTAGAACTGTGGAACTACTTGATATGATGATGTATGTAAAATCAGTGTCTACTCTCCTTTTGCTTTGGATGATTTTGTGAAAGACTTAATAGGTGGCCCATAGGATCCAGAACACTTACCTGGGGAGACGGAGATTGTGGTCATCTTAGCTCCTTATCAGATCAAAGTCAATAGGTGAAGTGTGATAGGCTTAGATTAGGAGGCAGAAATATTTCAGGAGGCATGGCATGTGACGTGAGGAGGCGGCGTTTCCAGAGAGAGATCTCTTTACTCTCATCCTGAGGCCAAACCCTAAGATATAGGCCAGGGTACACTTTTCGAAGGAGAAAAGTGAGCAGTCACTTACTGTAAGTAATACTCATTCTTTAACCAGGAAAGCTGTGTCCAGCCACCAGGATAAGGTTTATACTCATTATTATGGAAATATATGGTTTTGTAAACAATTTAATTTTGGGCCCCCTTTGGCATCTGTATTTTAATAACATCTTTATATCATGCAAGCCTTCATAATAATAATAGCCTTTTGCCAGACACAGTGGTGCATGCCTGTAATCCCAGTGGCTCAGAAGGCTAAGGCAGGAGGATTGCAAGTTCAAAGCCAGCCTCAGCACATGCTAGGCACTAGCAACTCAGTGAGACCCTGTCTCTAAATAAAATACAAAATAGGGCTGGGGATGTGGCTCAGTGGCCAAGTGCCCCTGAGTTCAATACCTGATACCCTCTAAAATAAATAAATAATTGCCTTTTGTGAACACTTACTAACTGCCACCCCTTACATACGCATCATTTTGCTTTGTTTCTGCACAAGAATATGTGGGAAATATTTGTAACCCTATTTTATGGATGAATAATTTGTAGCTCATTGAAAGAGCTTAAATAAGTGCTTATACAGTAGGTTCTAAGCCAGGGCCTATACCCATGTACTCAAAACTCATGCTAAATAATTACTGTACAGTGAGGTCCACAAGGGGAATAGGAATTGTATACACATTGCTAACTCCTATAAGAGTCTTTACTGCCACCTCCAGAGACATTCTTAATGTCAAATTATTCTAAAAACAAAAATAGATAACCTCTAGGATGATAGATTCATCGACATACTGAAAGCTTTATGAATGCAGGCCAATAGTGGGGGTACTTCAGCCAGCCTTTAGTTAACTCGAAGGTTGCTTATTGTTCCCTTGATGTGACAATATACCATGCCATCAGTCTGAAACCATGTTTCTGAGACCTCAGTGGTCTATTCTGTCACTTTGTCTGTGGATGCTGACTTGCCAGGTGATTTGCTTCTGCAGTCTTTCACAATGACCATTAAACATCATCAGCAAGCCATGAGTTCACCTTTGGCTCTTTATCTTCAAGCAATAATGGCCTCTTTACCTTCCTCTGAAATTACTCAGGTTTGGGCTCTATCCTCAAGCAAGTAAGGAAAATAAAGTAGTTTACATACTCGCTTTGAGAAGTTTCAAGGAAAAAGGAACCACAATTAAAAGAGGAAATCCAACATATATGTAAGGCAAACATTTGCTAAGAAAGCCTCTTCTGTATCAAATTATTTGGATCCCTGTTGTAAGTTGATTGGCTCTGGCAAATACATCCTAAGAAAGGAGCCTGAGAATCATGACAAACCTGGTTGGCAAAGACTAAAAAACATATGGTCAGAGCCTCTGGTCACTGACTTTTATTAAACAGAGAGCACATGTAGTTTACCACACAGGATTAACCTGACTCCAAAGGAGGGTAAGCGTAGCAGAATAATTCACTACTCATTCACTATTTTTATTTGATTCTCTCTTGTTTGTGTAAATCAAAATGCTGCTTTCAGCGTATGTTGAGGATGATGTGATTCACTGGGCTTCATACTACCAGGGTTCAATTTCACATGAAGGCAAGGTGTTGATGACAAGGCTAGGTAGGCTATTTTCAGAGGAAAGAAGGGGCAAGAAAGCATAAGGTTTTTCAAGTGGTAAACCATGGAGCTGATAATATGGAGAACTTGAACTTGCTTTGCATTCGGAGAGGTAGTGTGGGAGGGGTTATCTAGAGTTCTCAGATGTTGACATTGCTCAGGCTTAAGGTGGGGTGTAGTTTGTGTATTTCCACCCATTCCTGCTAATGGTGTAACTGAGAGAGCAGAAGGTAATAACATGTCACTTCTGTGCCTGCCTTTCTTAGTATGTGGCTGCCAAACCTAATCAGATGGAGGGAAAAGTGGAAAGAGCCTCTTCCTCATCCTCACCCACATTCCCGGAACTAGCCTGAAGTCATGTGATTCTAGTTTTTCTCTGCCCAGCATTCTCAACGATTCCTCAAACTGCAAATACCACGCTAGGCAGAGCATATGCAGGCTTTTTAAAAACAGACACATGGTATTTCAAATATAATGACAACATCCTGGCTTTAGGTAATTTCTCTTTTTTTCCATGGGCTCCATAAAGATCTTCCCTAAATTTTGAGGAATTTGTCTTTTTTCTACAGATATAGAAACTGAGTCACAGACTGATTTAATCAAGATCTTATGCCAAGTCTAAGGCATAAATAAGAACTGGAATCTGGTTCATTAGACAATTAAATGTCTATCAGACCATGCTACAGTTTGGGTTCCAGAAAAGTTAGGGATCAAGGAAAACCAACCCAAACCCTGAGACCCCTATGCTAATTGTTACAGAACATACCTCTTACAGAGCAAGGTAATTTCTTAAATTCTGTTTCTTTCACTATAAAGTTGATTTTTAATTTTTTTAAAAATAAGCTCAGTTCTGGAAATTAGGTGAGTAAAGTAAAGTGTCCAGCATGTAATTACCTCAACATGTATATTTTTTTCTCAAAGTCAAAATTTTTGTGTATTCAATAATTCAATGGAGAACTTATTGATTGAAAGAAAATATCATAGGAATACAGAGGAGTCTTTGCTCCTGCCAGAAGTTTATAATTTTATAGGAGAGTTAAGACACAATCACACTTAATTATTAAAATATTTTAACAAATATCCTTTTTACAGGTTCTAGGACATTCTGTGTCCATGATGACAAATATTTCTCTCTTACAGGCTTTATTGCATTTTCCACGATGCCAGAGCTGGCTCAGAAAATCAAAATGTATTTTGCTTTAGCACCCATAGCCACTGTTAAATATGCAAAGAGCCCTGGGACCAAATTTTTGTTGCTGCCAGATATGATGATCAGGGTAGGTGACACCTCAGATACTCCCTTGTGTATGGAGAAGAGTCTTTCAGCCAAGTTTTCGAAAATATAAACTTTTAAGTTATAGCCAATTTTTTTTTTTACTGCCCATACTTTAATGATTCCTATTTTACTTCATATTTTCACAGGGATTGTTTGGCAAAAAAGAATTTCTGTACCAGACCAGATTTTTCAGACAGTTTGTTATTTACCTTTGTGGCCAGGTGATCCTTGACCAAATCTGTAGCAATATCATACTACTTCTGGGAGGATTTAACACGAACAATATGAACATGGTAAGTAAGAGCCTAGTCTCCAAGCTTTGTCTTCCAAGTCTCCTAAGCAAAGCTGGGCATAACTAGTGTCACTCCTAGGATGTAAACTACTGCCAGTGAAGACAGTAAAGAGAAAAGATGCACACCCAGTTATCTTCAGTTTTCAAATCATTAGGAAATGCTACAAAGCTTCAGCAGGGGCAGAAGCAAGGTTGACCTTAGATTCCAGATGGAAGATTAGAACCTTGAAGTCAACAGAGGGAACCGCCATGCGTCATCCACCTCTTCTCTCCACTGGGGTCTTTTTGGTTTAAGTTCTGTGATGGGACATCTGGGAGTTTCAGCTTGGCTCAGGCAGAGCTATCAACTGGAGAGTGTCACAGGATGGGTTTCCTGCGGCAAATAGATTGGGTTGGAGATTTTTGTGTGGAATGATGTTGAGATCTGCTCTTGAGATAACACCCAAAGAAGGAAGGACACAAGATTTGGTGGGTGAAAATGTGAAGCATTGATGCAGTCTCAGGACAAGCCTCAATGGCTTCTACAAGGATTCGTGAAGATGGGGTGACCCTTCAGCCCTGTCCCAAGTTGGGAGGAAAGGACTGGTCTTTGTATTCTACATGTCGTTTAATGCAGACCACACTAGTAATGAGGGAGGCATTGGTCAGGCGTTTCTCAGAAGCCAGGGTGATCCCAATCAAGACAGTCAGTGGAGGAATGCCAGCAGCTGGAGGAACAGATCTTTAATTCCTGGACTTTATTGTTTTTCAGTTGATAATTTCACTTATAGCTACCATTTGATAGATATTCATTTTGTGTCAGCTGTTATTCCCTATAAGAAACCTATGCAAAAAATATTATCAGTATCCTCACTTTACAGATTAGTATACTGAGATTTAGTGAGTTAAATTACTTGCCCAAATTCAGCTAAAAATTAAGCAGCAGAGTTAGACCCCATTCCAGAGTCCTCATTCTAAATATCTCTAGTATTATTTTTTAAGTGAATAAGTCATTTCTAAGGAGAAACTATTCTCAGGTGAAAATTGTAGGTGCCTGAGAAGATATTTAGTAATATTTTATTGATGTGCATATGTACATTACTGTCTCATAGGTAATTACTAACAAGTTGATGGTGTTTCTATCTAGAGATTTGACCTTGACAAGGTGCACATCAGTTTTTCCATGTCTCACAAACCACTCATGCTGTGTTACAGAGTCGAGCAAATGTGTATGTCGCCCACACTCCTGCTGGGACATCTGTGCAAAATATTTTACACTGGAGCCAGGTGAGAATGTTGGATTTGTAGTCTTTCTAAGGGGTCTTGCACATTTTGTCTGGAATAGTCCAAGGATGCCCTTTTGACAGTTCTGGGGTTTGTGTTTATTCCATGATGATATGCAATCTGGTCACTGATGTTTCTATAGTGGACTTGATATAGATCAGGAGAATGAGAGGAAAGGACAGGAATGGTTTAAGGACATCTACAGAGGATCTTAAAAATAAGATGGCCTATGTGAGAAACTTCTCTGTCTCTATCCACTTCAAAGACGGGCCTGGAAGAAATTATGTTTCCACATTCCCCTTGTGGCTTCTCCAACAGCAGAGTCAAGTAGGAACAAAAATACTCAGGTGGGCCTAGGGGCCCAGAGAGATTTTCACAAAAGTCCGCTGCACTGTAAACTTCACCTATAATCTCAGAAGAAAAAGCTCTTTGTGTGTATGTCTGTGAGATGTGTGTGTGTAGAGAAATATTGCATGATCAAAATCAAAGAAAAATTCTAAACTGAATTAAGCTTTAGTCACTATCTCCCAGAATCACCACATTGCACAATTCCGGGGGGGGGGGGGAGCACTTTCCCATTGTAACCTCTAGAATTGTGTCAAATACCTACCCACATGGATTACACTGAGGGTGCACTTCCTGGAGTTGCTAATATGGTGGTCAGGTGTTTCTGCAGTCCGACTCTTTCCCTGAGAGATTTCGGTTCTTGCCTTTGCACTTTCTTAAAGATTATCCCAGAATGGAAGAGCAGCTCAAAGGATCTTGTTCTCTATTTCCCTTACAGTTTCAGATGTTACGGTAGCATATTTCCACCACCCCATCACCACATTTTAATATCTGGTGAATTTTTCTCTCCTAGGCAGTGAATTCTGGGGAACTCCGAGCATTTGACTGGGGGAGCGAGACCAAAAATCTGGAGAAAGGCAATCAGGTAAGAAAGACAGAGAGCATCTGCTATGCACATATCCTTTGGAAACGTGTGAGAGAGAAATTACAATGATAGGCACGTTCAGGGGTGGGAATAAAATACAAGAGTTCAAGAAGGAAATAAGAGTTTGTGTTTGACTCCATTTGAAAATGGAAAGAATTCACAGCTTAGCCAAGAGACCTCTTGGCTTCTAGAATGGAACAGAAATAATTTTTGCTAAGGCTTCCTTGTGAGCAAGACACAGGGCCTCTCTGGAACAAGATGAGGGAGATTTAGTCTAGGGATGAGTATTGTCTAGGAGGGAGAGTAGAACAATCCTTTTCTGATCAAAACAAGCAGACTAATGGGGTTGGGAATATGAGGTTGTTGCATGACACAATAAAAAGAATGGCAATTGAGGATTCCTGTGTTAGTCTTGCCTCTGCTGTATAAGCTTGTGTGATAGTAGGTAAGCTGCTTTGATTCATCAGGACTCACTTAGCTTTAAAATAAAAAATAACTAAGCTGGGTGTGGTGGTGCACACCTGGAATCCCAGTAGCTTGGAGGCTGAGTCAAGAGGATTGCAAATTCAAAGCCAACCTCAGAAACTTAGTGAGGCCCTAAGCAACTTAGTGAGACCCTGTCTCTAAATAAAATATAAAAAGAGTTGGTTATGTGGCTCAGTGGTTAAGCAACCCTGGGTTCAATCCCTGGCATCAAATATATATTTTTTTAAATTATTGGATTAAGAAATTCTTAAGAATTATTCCTGATTACACTTTTAAGGAATTTGTGACTTGTAAGTTACAAATATGAAAAAGAATATTAGTAACCCAGCAAATATGTAGCCAGTGCTATGGAATAAATAAAAAACAGAAGTATGAGGATCAGAATTGGATAAGGAGGCTATTTTGATCCTAAAACTTTCACTGAGGATTATTGGTTAGCATGGGTATGAATGTAAATAAATATTGATCATACAAACAAAATGAGGGAGAATAGTGGACACAGCCTCATCTTCCTCTGAGAAGCTCACATCCTACTTAACATCCATTCTGTACATCCATGTAGACAAAAAATGCTAGGAAACTGAACAGATCAGTTATCCCTGGATAGCAAACTCTCAATCAGCTATCAACTACTTCTTTTTAGATCCTTCTTTACTTGTTACCTAAAAAAAAAATGTCTTTAAAGAAAGAGTTACTGTTCTGAGATAGTTTTAATTTGTCAACACTTAGTGGACTGAGTCCTAGAGGAAGAGATTCATGCAGACTAGACACCAGAAAATGGTAGTAGAAGGGAAAGGAAATAAAACACATAGAACGGGCTCATAGAATCAGGGTAACACGGACCTAGACAGGACATTTAGTTCAATCTCTTCCCATGTAAGATGAGAAAAAAATATGACTGACTCCATAGAATATTCCAACCTTTTATATCTAAATTAGTCTATGATTCCAAATTCTTAAGGAACCACGAAGACAAAGAAGGATATCTAAATTTGGAGCTGGGATACCATGGTAAATTTTGTGATAAGAAATGAGCCAATTCTATGGAAAATTCCGGATGCCAGTTAATCTCAAGGTCTCAGACTGCCAAGCATATTTACTAGCTCAGCTTGAAAATCCCAGGAAATAGGAAGATTATAACCCTTCTTTGGATAATTTGAGCAGAATATGGAATTGGGGTTAGACCAGGCATTTAACTTGACCTGATCAAATTACCTGAGTGCCAGAGGCCAATTTGTGATTTCCCTAAGTGTTTGGAGGTGCAGTCAAGCTGGGCCTGTGCCATGGGATGCTTGGGATCATTTAGTTTCTGTGAGGATCCAGAGGCCTTCCCAGTAGGACTTCTTGCCTTTCTATGTAGAATATTTTTAATTCTTGCCTGCTGAAGCATCTGTGAAATTATCTTTAAACACTAATAGGGACATTATTTTAAAATGTAATTTATCTGTAATATAATTACTAGGAAATCATTAAACGTTATTCAATGTCTAATCCATAAGGTGTAGGGGATGGTGATGTTGCTCAGTGATAGAATGTGTGCAGGGCGTACACCAGGTCCTGAGAAAAAAATATGACTGACTCCATAGAATATTCCAACCTTTTATATCTAAATGAGTCTATGACTCCAAATTCTTAAGGAACCACCCTCAGCACCACAATCACCCCACAAACTGAAGGTAATGTTTTCTCACTTGATCTTGTAATTATCCCCATTTCATAGATGAAGAAACAGGTTTAATGACATTAGGTAATTTCACCTTAAAGTAAGGAGCTGGAACAAAATTTTTATTTGTTTGTTTGTTTGTTTGTTTGTTTATGTACTGGGGCGTGGACCCAGGCCCTTGTGCCTACTAGGCAAGTGCTCTACCACTGAACTACCTCCCCAGCTAGAAACTCTTACTGGACTTCTGATAGCTCTAAAGCCCATGCATCTTTCACCACAATACATGCCATGTTTATTGTCATATTGTTTATTTGAAATATAAGTTATGAGCTTGGAAGTTCAAATACTTCAAGTTAAAACTATTTCAAGTTAAAACTCTTCTTCCTCTCTAGCCAACACCTGTGAAATATAAAGTTCGAGATATGACAGTCCCGACAGCAATGTGGACAGGAGGTCAGGACTGGCTTTCAAATCCAGAAGATGTGAAGACACTGCTCTCTGAAGTGACCAACCTCATCTACCACAAGAACATTCCTGAATGGGCTCATGTGGATTTCATTTGGGGGTTGGATGCTCCTCACCGTATGTACAATGAGATCATACATCTGATGAAGCAGGAGGAGACCAACCTTTCCCAGGGAACCTGCAAGGTCAAACTGTAAAGCCTCTGAAACTGACAAGTTTTGGGGACAATCTTATAAGGTTAGGGCCAGGAGTAGAGAATTTTAAGGGGAATTTCCAGAAAAAGTAGAAGAGAAGGCAGAGATACAGTGTACATTCTTTGACATTTTTGCATTTGGCACTAAAACCATTTCTTAATTTTTTTTTCTGATTAGTTAAACTAAACTAACTTGGTAAATTCAGGTTTTCTGTGCTATTAGGTTTTCTACCATCTTGAAGAGTAGGTTGTTCCTGACAACCAAAAAGTATCTCTATATTCCTTACGTCATTCAGGGAAACCTCCTTATAACATTTGTTTTTTTTCTGTAAGTCATATTTTTGAAGCAGTAAAGTAAAATGACAAATTGGGACAGACATTGAGGTCACAAATCTCTGAATTATTGTTAACTTTGACAAAATAAGATGACATTTGCAGTTTGTTACTATAGACAGAGTACTACCTAAAAAAGCCAGAATGCTTTAACAACAACAAAAAAAATCAAGGTACAGTGTAATTAACATATATTAAACATCCTCAGAATAGGGCCATACTTTATAGTTATATCTTAAAGAGGATAATTAGATAATTCTGGAGGATATTTATGAGTTTTCCAATAAATGCATAATGCTCGTGTATAGCACATATGTGTATATCAGCCCCTCAATTCTAGTTTATGCCTGTTTGAGGGTTTATACACTGTTGCTAGGATACCTACTGGCCCAATTTTCTACCTTCAATAATTAAGAAAGGAAGAAAATGTTTTACTGTCATGCGCATAATGAAATAAATTGTTCAGTATCTTATATTTTGATCATGAGAAAGTCACTGTTAGTCTCTCCAACTCATTCTAATGTAGATTTGTTTCTTTAGAAAACTGTTCAATTTTCACAGTTTCAAAGAGTGCTGTTTTGAAAAATTTCTCCTCTGAAACCTATCAAAAATATACTGTGTACGTCAGTGGTATACTGTTGAAAGTACATTGGTGTGTGATGAAGGTATAATTTTTAAAATGTACTGCTGTGTGAAATTTACATTTTTTTCATCCCCAGGCTCACCTGGTAACTTCGTTCAATGCTAAAGAATCTTGAATAATTTATGTAAACACACTTAAATTCTTCATAATCATGTCTACACTACTACTTCCCTCAGGGCCTGTACATACTTCAATAAATATTTCTTGCATTTGATTTTTTATTATACCTTTGTTCTGTTCAAGGATAATAAATCTTTCATCCTTAGACTAACTTGTTACCATATAGTATGGTTTAGTCCATGTCTACAGCTAGACCTAAGTGTCGAGAGCCATCTGTGAACTGTGCATGAACTAAAGTGATGTGGAAGCCATTAGGCAGGAAAACCTGGAATCAGGAACTCCCAGAGGCAACCCTGCTGGTTTGAGAATGTTTGGTTCATGTTGCTTCCTATCCAGCTCCATCACAAGTTCAGCACAGCCTTGGAGATGGGGTGACCCACTGGAACCACACAGCCTCTTGAAAATGGGTGTAGCTTGACAAAGTGCCAATCAACCTGTTTATTGCAAGACCCCTGACACACTGAGAAGCAAGACTCCTCCTGCTGAAATCTTACCCCTGCCTCTGATGTACTCCCCCTTTAATAAAGAATAGGGACCATTTTTTGTTCAGTTCCAGCTCCTATCAGGACTGGAAGACCTATCAGGTGCCCCAATCTACCTAATTTCTGGCTCTGGCTCTATTTCTTACTAATTATTTCAGACTTTCTAGTTCTCAGGAGCAGGAAGCTACCCTGGCAGGGTGCTAGTTGCCCCATAATACCTAAGTCAGACATATTTTAAAAGTGTATTTATTTCTACTCTGTCTTATTCACAAAGGAAATAAAATAGATATTTGATATTCATAGTATCTCACTTAAAAATACAATCCAGATACCACCTCATTATGTTTTTCTATTTTTTGTGAAAAATTTCTTCATCTGCATAAGTTCCATCAACATTTAAAATTTTATCAATAAAATGAGCCAAACTGGAGCTGAGGGTGCAGCAGTGGGCATTGGGTTCAATTCCCAGCACGATGAAAATATAAAATAAATAAAACTGCCAGGTGCAGTGGTGCATACCTATAATCCCAGCAGTTCTGGAGACTGAGGCAGGAGGATCTCAGTTTCAAAGCTAGTCCCAGCAAAAGCGAGGTACTAAGCAACTCAGTGAGACTCTGTATCTAAATAAAATACAAAATAGGGCTGGGGATGTGGCTCATGGTCAAGTCCTCCTGGGTCCATTCCCCAATACCGAATGAATGAATGAATGAATAAATAAATAAATACTAATGAGCTTAGTAATCAACTTACATTTACATAAGGATTTTATTTTATTTTTAGTTTATTTTTTTGGTACTAGGGATCAAAACCAGGTCTTCATGCATGCTAAGCATACACTTTTCCACTGAACTCCCCTTGCCCCAGAAAGATATTTCTGAACATTTTGAGAGTTCCACGTACTATTTAAACAAAGATAATTTTTGTTTGTAAACTGAAACCAAAATGTCTAGTGGTATGCTGGTAAACCAGTACTGGAGGGCAGGGAGGAAGAAGCTCTGCTTTGTAGCATTTGCTAATCTGAGGTATAAACACACCCACCACAGACAACGAAGAGGTGTTTTTATTGAAGTTGTTTTGATCCAAGGAATGTTTACACTGGACTCTCTAAACTGCTCCGCCACACACACATTTACACAGTTCTATACAAATGTACATACTTTGATTCTTCCTCTTGGTAGTTAAAGGAACCTGAGAGGAACAATTTGTCTCCTAGTGCATGAGATAGACAGGATAGACTCTTCACAAGCCTGACACGACTGGGAGGAGAGGACTCTACCTCAAATAACACTGATGATCTTCCTCAGGAGAAACTGAGTTTGAAATATCAGTTTTGGGCAAAATTGGAGACACCAACAACTTTAATGTTTTCCCTAGAAGAATGGTGGCCATGGTATACTCTGCTGAGTAAAAAATATTATAAATGAAAGGCTCTTCAGAAACATTAACTATGGCAGCCATCCTTGTCCCATTAAGTCAAGGTACCCAGGTGGAATGGCACAGACCAGTAGTCCAAGATGGAGACAGAACGCAGTCCTTTAACTTTGTTGGTATCTCTATCTCTGAGGTCACAGGATTATAATGCTTTCCTTAGCATGAATTCAATCTGGGAAAATTTTAATCTCTGTGCAATATCCAGTGAGCTCTCACCATTCTGAGGAGAAAAAGAAACTTCAGTTATTTATTTCCAATAGAATAAAATGTCAATGCAAATGTAAACAGATTAGACTGAGCCTCAGGCTTGGCAAGGCCTTTAAAGGTCGTTCAATTTTAAAAGGAGTGGCTTAGCTTCTTTCTTCCTTAGAATGGTTAATTTTAGCATTATTCACATGAAAGGAGGTTGATTTCCTTCAACACAAGACCTGGATTAGAAGATTATGCTGCTAGGGGGAACTTCAGACTCAGGTTTGCAGATCCTTACCTTGTCCTTTATCATGGGGTTTGCACCGGCTTCCAGGAGCAGTGGGATGAGAGTCTGGTTTTTCATTTTGCAGGCATAATGTAATGCAGTGCAGCCATACTGAAACACAAAGGGCCAACATCACAGCCCATCAGCCAGGCTTTCCACAAACTTCAGCACCTGTTTCTTTAGCAACTATTCACATTTGGTAATGTACGACTAAGCAGAACAGCTTGCAAACCATCTTGTACTGAAAAGTTTTTCTCCTCTCCCTCCAGATGTACATGAGTATCCTATATGCCATCAATATCTTCCCTCCTCATTTTCCATTACAAATTATAGAATGTAACTATGATAACATATAAGATATATTTATAATAATATATGATGCTTAATTATACCAACATTTCTTTGTGGAATTTCATATACCTGGGCAAGCACTACCCTGATAATTTTACCATCTTTTCCCTTAGAGAGTTTCCCCATGGACCTTTTTGTAAATACTATCCTTTATGGTTTTCAATCAAAATCCTCAGTAAGAAGAAGGTAGCTGCTCATATCACTACAGAATATGTATAAGATCCTAGGAGTCTGATGTAGAAGTCCACACTTAGTTTGCTATAGTTCATATTTTGTACTATAAATTAGCTGTCATACTCTGTTGGTACCAATTTAAAACACTAACCACAAGTTAAAAATATTTTATAATGGGGGAATTTGTGTTCAAAATTTGTCTTTCAAAAAGTAGCCAAGAAACCATAGTTTTGGTAAGGGAAAACAATATCCTCAACTGTTAAAACCAATAGAATTAATTCTGGACCTTATTCCCTGGAAATTCTTCTAAGATTATAGGAAATTATGTTACAATCATTTATTTTTATCAAGTGATGGCATGATGAACGGAAGAAGGACTCTGGAATTTTCCATGTGAAATAAAGTGAGTCTAATTAGCTAAAAATATAAAATACTGCCTTAGGACTAGGAATATGCTTCAGCAATAGAGTGCTTGCTACCATGCAGAAAGCCCTGGATTCAATCCCCAGCACCACAAAAACAAACAAACAAAATAAAACCTAGATTTTTTTGAGTTAGAACTTGGATCACATGTTTGGTGGAAGAAGATGGTGCCTATGTGCATGCACATGATACATGTGTGCTTAGGAATATAATATCGTTGTCTAGAGATAGATAAAGACATAAATAACTAGAAAAATATCTGGAGAGAAATTTTGACCACAGGCACAAATTTTAAATCTTTTGCATTCAAATGAAAAGATCAACAAAAACCTTCAAAAACCTCCAACGTAACCTTTAATAATCTCCTATTTTAATAAATTTCAAAGCTGTTTAGGAGAATAGGATGCATAATACTAGTCTACACAAATTAATTTTTAAAATTCTATTTGAAATAAAAGACATAGATTACATCAACTTATTGTCCTGTGCTCTCTCATGCAAGCTTGCACTCTCTTTCCCACACAAAAATTATTTCCATTTAAGCCTTCTTCAAATTTAACAAAAACTAAAATAATGCAAAGAATTAATAGAAACAGGGATAAAGACATATTTTTTCTCATAGAACAATGGTAATACACAGACTGTCAAAAATAGAACACTAGTTTTCTGTAATCAAATTTCAACTTGCTTTTCTTAATATAACACTAAAAACCTAAAATTTTATCCAATTAATTTAAGCAAATAAAACACCATACAAAAAATGTTTGATCCACTATTAGCATTTTAAGGGAGGAAAGTGAGTACAGAGGTGCAAGGATAAAAAGTCAAAACAAAACCTTACACATCCTTATGGGAAGAAGTCAGCGGATGCTGCTAGAGACAAATGTTATTGCAGCTCATAACATCACTTGGATTTTCGTTGATCTTTGCCCTTCTTGAACTTTAATTTATAAAAGAGTCCTCTCTTAAAGGCTCTTGGCTGAAGAAGCAGCTGTTAACAAGCAGTGAGCACTTACTAGGTAATAAATTTATAATTGGCCACCCACTAAGTAAAAAGTGGCAGGCCTATTCACACAGTGGCATTCTGACTCCCGCTTAAGCACTGAGGATGCTGGTGTTATCAAAGTCTTCCTTATCTTTATTTCTTACCAATGTCAAAACCAGTTCTTTTAAAGATGTTCTGCAATCAATAAAGATTCTGCACTCATGAGTTTAGTGGAAGAATATAAATAACCTCAAAGTTGCATGACTGGCAGTGAGTAAAAAGAAAACTAAATGAACATTATTTTGGAATGGCTAAAAATATAAACTTACACAGTCTTTAGCATCAACTTGGACGCCAGCATTAAGGAGCATTCGCACAAGAGCCTCATTCTGCTTTGTCTTCGATACCTGTTGTAACAGTAAGTGCAAGAGAAGTGGTTTGACAAACATTTTCTTCATCTTGTGTCTGAGACTATTGTAATCAATTGGCTTCATCTGAATCTCAACACTCCTAAACATCTCTCATCTTAAAATCCTTGAAGACATATCAGGTTGTGCTCTTGGAAGGGCAATCTCAGCACCCAGGCACTTGTTTTGAAATGCACATTCTCAACCCTCACCCAGACCTACTATCTCCTGCTGAAGATGAGATCAGTTTTCTATATTTTCCTTCCTGATTCATAGCTCTTCGTAACTTCTCATCGTTCTGAAGACAAATCTAAGCTATTCAACATGATCCCTCTAGGGCTTGCTGCTCTAATCCTCTCTCACAGGAGATACCTCCTGGATCACCCTGTGTTAGCTACACTAGCTTGTTGTTAAGTCTTCCATTCCTACCAGGCTCCCTCCGGCATTATTGCACAGATATTCCTTCTACCTGGAAGCTTCCTACCTCCCGTTTTTGCTTTGCAAATTCATCCTTCATATCTCAGCCCATGTTCCTCTTCCTCCAGGAACTAAGAGCCTCTATTTTCCTTGCTGCTTCCCAGTGTCAGACTTCCTGGACTTAACTGATCAGATGAAGAAATCCTTTTCTTCTAGGCCCTCGACACCCATCACTTCTCTGTATCACCTGTTTCATGGCGATTTCTCTTGTGTTTGTCATTTGATTAATGACTCCCCACCATCCTCTAATGCTCAGGAGGTCAATAGCTATGTCTGTTTAGTTCATCATGGGATCACTAATCCTTGTACAGTGTCTGGTTCGTAACAGATCCATGAAAATACAGGCTGAATGATAGAACCAATGAGTGAAACCAACAAAGTTCCTCAGAAACTCTCTTTTCCTTTTTGGTCCCTCAAGGTTCTGACCACCTGACAGAGCCTTCCCACTACAGAGGTTCACCTGAGAAAGCAGAGCTCTCTCTACACATAAGGCATCAGCCCTTTGTCATCTGGAGCTATCCAGTTGTCTTCTCTCCTCCTTCTTCCTTCCTGTGTCACCTGCTCAACTGCCTTTTTTTCTCCTACCTTTCTTTGAAGTGACTCGATCCTTTCTGATCCTTTCCCCTATACTTGCCTCTCACATCACTTATTCCTTAAGCATCACAAATTTATAATGTCAGGCTCCATTAATAAATAGTGTATGTGTGCAGCTGAAGCCAGGCTGTTTGTTGCAATCTATATTTTTGCTTAGGCCTCTCCAGCTTCTAAACATTGGACCATCTTAAAAAGCAGAGCTATGTGTCAACAAATTCCAAATGGGCCTTGCCCGTAGTTGTGATGTTTTTCTTCAGAACCTCTGAAAAAGTCAACAAATTACTCCTGACCCCAAATGACAAATATTCCAATGATGTGTGCTGAATACACAGTGAATTCTCAAAACATTTTTAAGGATATAAGCAGATAATTTATTAGTGAATTAAAATTTTCCCTCTCCCATAAATTAAAAGATCAAAACCAACATTTTTGTATTTAACTACAGTTCCTCAAATTCTGCAACATTCAAAACCTAAAGAGATAATAACACTTTCAACTGACTGAATTTATAGTGGAACTTTTGTTAAAAGGGAAAACTGAGGTTTGACATCAATTAGCTACAGAAAGGGGGGAAAGGTGGTTATTTAATTGGAATAAATGATGTATCTTTTGAGTCATCTCTCAAAGGGGGAACTGGCTACCAGAGAAGCAGGGGTGGGGGTTTGGGGGTGGAGAATCAGTGAACAGCTGTCACCATATTTGAAGGTAAAACAAAAACCCTCAAACTCCATCTTCTTCTCATAATATCAATACATTCCTACACCAACTATATATTCCCACTTAAACATGATTCAATACATCAAGGTGAAAGATGGGCTTCAAATTCCCCATAAATATCCTCTGTGTTTGTCGGTTACCTGGTGCAAATCCCTTAGGATCTGTTTTCTATCTCATCACCAGGATGGGTCCTTAAATGTCAGTAATTAATAAAGAGATGTGCAAAAATATAAATTCCACTGAGAGAGAAAGAGAGTAGTAGGAATAGGATTTTTTTTCCCTAAATTTTCAGAATTTTGTAGTTCCTTCAGATAAAACTAAGTCAAGATTAAATTATTTTTATAGATAAATCTTTCACAGACTATTTTACCACTGGTCTACTGTTTTTGCTACCTTCTCTCACTTTACATAGTCAGCATTGCATGAATATTGGAAATGGTTTTCGTAGAATACGCTTGGTATTCTACAAAACTCACAGTGGTTCAACTTAGGATTTTTCAACTCTATGATGGTGGGAAAATGATGGGCATTCAGAGGAAACCACACTTTGAATTCTGAATTTTGATCTTTTCCTGGGCTGGTGATATGCACATGATACCCTCTAATGATGCTGAGCAGCAACAGCAAGGTACAGCCGCCACTTAGCCACACGGTCACAGGGGTCCAAAGATCCGTACTCTACAGAGTAAGGTATGGTTAAAATGTGATATTTGGTAGGTGAGGTATATTAAATGTATTTTCTGCTTATAATGTTTTTATCTTTGAGAGGTTTATTGGGATGTAACATCATCAAACGTCAAGGAGCACATGTACAAACCAATAGTTTATTTTGTTATTATTTCTTTATAATATCTTACTGGCCTAGCAAAACTTGCACATCGTGCATAGTTCTCCTATTCATTTTTCCTATACCCTAATAAGTGTACTCACCATGAGAAAATACCCAATAAGCAGGACAGGCATCAAGAGGACAATGAGCAGATAATCAAAGAAGGTAAATCTTTTCTTCACAGCATAATGCAAGCAGGTTCTCTCTTTCTACAATTAAGAAAAGAACTCTTCATTTCACTTTTCATATTTGCATATTACTACATCAAAAAAGTTCATGCTTTTTATTTTTATGGTACTCAGGGCATTTCTTTCTGTAGGGCTTGTCTGATTAATAAACTTGGATTTCCATTGACCAGAATATTGAACAGTCCAATCTAAAGGAAAGACAAAGGTCAACAACAAACAACAGAGGTGAAGATGCATTTTAGAAATCATTGAAGTCTAGATTTTCACATTAATTTTAGTTTTTGAGGGACAAATATATTGAGATACAAATATAGCACTGAACTTAGTATGTAATGCAATAGTTATCCTTAATCAACTATGGTGGACAATTGTTCATTTAATGATATGTTTACAGGAAAATCTTAACCTCATTTAAATTTTTCCATGTTCCCTCATGAACACAGACAGCGGTACAAGAATGCACATAACTTAATTACTTGAATATATCAAGATTCATCAGGTGGTGGACTTAAGCTTTGAGGGGTGGTATATAGAATCTGAACTCTCAGGGGCTCATAATCAAAGGTGGGCAGAAAGATGTGCAAGTAAGTATAATGCGAAAAAGCTATGGTATGATTGGAACACTATTCAAATCAATAAAAGGAAAGGGAATGTAAGAGAGAAAAGAGAAGTGAGTTTCTACTTGGAGGTAGCTCTATTCTTAAATAAAAACTCTTGTTTTCCTAATTATTAAGGTATACATGCTACCTGTAAACATTCTGGAGAGTAGAGAAGGTTAGAATGATAGAATTCAGAATTATCCATTATCAAATAGTACAGAGTTAATTCTTGACATTATGCTATATTCTCTCAAGATCATTGTCAATTTCATACACATGGAATTTTAAAACATAGAATCATATTGCATATTCAAAATCATATCTTGCTTCTTTCCAGTTTAGAGATGCACATTAAGAATATGTACATTTTCCATGCCCATTAATATTTTTAAGTACACATTTGCAAGGATTGCCTGGCTGCTTATGTTTTTATTAGCGTGTCATATGTAGACATATTAGTGGAGCTCATTTTGACAGATTCATAAATTCGTAAGACATTATTTACTCCATTTAAATCCACAATACTTCCTCATTTCCTCTCTTCCTCCCTTCCTCTGATCTCCTGCCTCTACTCTATTGGTCTTCCTTCTATATATTTATTTTTTTTATTGGTGTGTTATAGTCATAGATAAAAGTGGAATTCATTGGGATATATTCATACATGCACACAGCACAATTAGTTCAACTTCATTCCCTAGTTCTTTCCTTTTCCCTCTTCTCCTCCATCCTCCTTGGCCTCCAACTTCTACTCTACTGATTTCCCTTCTATTTTCACATTTTTTGTCTTTTTTTCCCCCCATCTAACTTTCACATCAGAGAAAACATTCAGCCTTTAAGTCTGGTTTATTTCTGAGTCTGGCATATTTCACTTAACATGAGACTCTCCAGTGCCATCAAATGATACAATTTAATTCTTAGTTAGGACTCCATTATATAGATCACATTTTATTTATCCAGTCTTCTATTGATGGGCACCTAGCCTGATTCCATAACTTGGTACTGTGAATTGCTCTGCTATAAACATTGATATCACTATAGTATGCTGATTTGAGTTCTTTTGGATAACCACTGAGGAATGGGATAATTGGGTCCTGTAGCAGTAATATTCCTAATCTTTTGAGGAATCTCCATACTGCTTTCCAAAATGGTTGTACTAATTTACAGTCCCACCAACAATGGCTGAGTGTACCTTTCCCCTATATCCTCACCAGCAATTGTTATTTGTATTCTTGATGAATGCCATTCCAATAGGAGAGAGATGAAATAGCAATGCAGTTTTGGTTTTATTTCTTTAATTGCAAAGAATGCTGAACATGTTTTTATATATTTGTATATATTTTATATACATATTTTTATAAATATATTTTTATATATTTGTTGACCATTTGTATTTCCTCTATATATCTTTTGCTCATTTATCTATTGGGTTATTAGGGTGTTGTTTTTGCTTTTTTTGTTTGTTTGTTTTTAATTTGTTTGTTTGGGGTTAAGCTATTTGAGTTCTTTATATATCTTAGATATTAATCCCCTATTGGAAGAGGAGCTAAGGACTGCATGGCTTCCTACTGAATGGAGCTTTTCTAATTGATTTAGGCAAACCCTCTATCTATCGGACATTTCAAGTTTTTAATCTCTTATTTTTATAAATAACATTGCCTGGATATCCTCATTCACAAATCTTTGTCAACAATTCTAATTCATCTTTTGCATAAGTTTCCAATGACTCCTTAGCATGAAAGGTATTGGGTACTGCCAAATTGTGCTCCAGTAAGATAATAATAATTTAAACTTTCTCCCTGGTCAACATTTGATTTTCTTTTTAAATCCTGATTAATTTTCAGACCAAAAAAAGTATCTTTATGTTTTAATTTAATTCAATCTGTTTTCCATAGAATCAATGTTTTCTATAAGCATCTGCTTCTCAATCACTAAAATCTTTGTTTTTGTTTAGTACTTCTGAAAATAATTTATCAACAGATTTAAGAAGTGTAAAAGTACTGATTTAAATTATTAATGTACAAAGACTAAATATTTGGGGAAAATAAAAAATATTAAATACTAAGACACCATTAGAAACATTTTTAAAAGTAAAAATTACAAACCAAAGCTCTTCTGATAAAATGTCTATTAGTTTAAACTATGCCATGAAGTCCTTTTCATACTTATAATACCAGCAGGCTGGCTGAGGTTCTTCTTTACAGAGCAGAGGTAAGGGTGCCCCCTCAGCCCACCCTGAGCTGTCACATATCTCCCTCCCTCAGCTTCCCCGTGAGCACACTTCTTGAAAGAGGACAGAAACTCACAGAATCTGACTGTGGGTGGAACTGCTCAAAACAGCTGTATATACCTGGTCCTTCAACTGTGTTCTAGGGACATCCTGTCCCACACTGTACTAAGCTGCCTATCAGACAGAGCATAGTCATGACTTGCTTTTAAACTAGCCCAGAACTGGGAATGTAACTCCATCTTAGAGCATTTGCCTAGCCCTGCATTGGATACCCAGAACCTAAAAAAAAAAAAAAAAAAAAACCAACATTAAAAATTTTTTCAAAACCACCCAAGCCAAAAAAAAAAAAAAAAAAAAAGAAAAGAAAAGAAAATGATAAGCACAAGCAAGAAACTCCTGTAGTGATCAATTTTCTGATAACACATAGTTACTTACTCCCAATAAGCTAGCTTTTAATTTGATATAGAAGAGGCAAGTGGGTCCCTATCAGCTATGAATGCACATGAGATGATTCAGGACATTTAAAGTTATTGCAAAAAAAAAATGAATGTAGATATTTATTTAGTATAATTTAAATGTTGCCTTTAGTACATGCTGATGCTAGATGTTCAGAGGAAGTTCTAAAAGGATCCCGACAATAAGACACACATGCTGCTCTTCCTTGGTCCTGAAGACTCCAAGGTAGCTCTCATTGGAGCTGTGAGCACATTTTCTGTGTGATCTCAAGTAGCTTCAAGTCACTTCATGAGTTTATTTCTCCTTAGTAAATTTCTCGATAGTATTCTTTCATTCTATAAGAACACTATAGTGTCTTTTGGAGAACAGGGCATTAACATAGTAGGTAAAAATCTAACAAATAAAATAACATCACAAAATAAATATTTCTTTTCCAAAAAATTTTTCAAATACTTCTATAAGAGTGAGCAAGAGGAGAAAAGAGAAAAGACGGGGAGGGGAAATGGAGGATGGGGAAGAAGAGAAGAAGAAAGGAAAAAGCCCTCTCCAGACAACTGAGTGAGCCATTCTCTTTCTCTTCAGAAGTACAAAGACATAATTAATCACAAAATATACTTGCTGGTTGAGCTACATTTTATTTTGCTTTTTAGCCGAATAAAATGTCCTTGGTATGTGTCAGTCTCTCTAAAGTAAGGCAAAAAAGAATTGTTAATAAGGAGCTATAAGCAATGAAAAACTTACCTTCACAAGACATCAACTAGAAGAGACAGGAAGGGTGACAATTATTCTTCCCACCATATGTCACAGCCTCACCTGGTTTTTGAGGTTGACATTAGCATTCCTTTTTAAGAGGAAGGAAACAATTTTCACGTGCCCTCGTCTGCAAGCACAAATGAGGGGGGTGTCTCCGTTGAAGCCATCTTGAATGTTGATATTGCAGTTGTCTTCTCTTACCCAGCGCCACACTTGACCCAAGTCATTCTGGTAGGCTGCCTGGCAGATGGGCTGAGTGGAAAAACAGAGGAACTGTTCTTGAAACATTAGCATAATTAACCCCCCACACAAATATCATCATGCAACCACTTAAATTTGCAGTGTTTCCAAATTGTAATATATTGTCAAATAGATTAGTTTTTGTTTGTTTGTTTGTTTGTTTTTGTCTCAGCTGTGCCTCTTTTTAAGTTAGAACATGCATAAGCTCCCACAAGGAACATCTTCCATTTTCCTAAATTGCTTGTCACTTGGAGCTAGACAAACAGGGAACAAAGGACTGAATAAGTAAATGAAATACTGCAAATCCAACTCAGTAAGGAAATTGTATATTGTGGTCGTGAGTAAATGGTCCTTCAGAAAAGGAGGATCTTGCTAAAGCTGAAGTAGGCACAGTGGAGGAAGGAGTTGAGGGAGCACTAAGAAAAAGAACAAGAAAAAATAAATAAAATATATAAATTTAAATATTTAAAAAAAAGAATCACCTGGCTCTGAATTCAAGGAACACAGAGCAGTTAAAAAGACAAATAATATAAAATAATATAAAAATAATATTAAATAATATAAAAATACCAGTTTTTATGGTTAGCTACAACTGATTAGAGGCTGTTCCTGAAAAGCATGATGAAGAGCTCTGCACAGCACTAACGGCAGCAAGTCCTTAGCTAGCCTCATCCTGCCTGCTTTCCCCTCTGCTCCAGCCCTTCTGGACTTCTGTTCTTCAAATAACCCATGTTTCACCCCTTCCCTGTGGGCCTCTTCCCTGCCTGCTCTCCCTGCCTCAAACACTCCGCCAGCCTTCACCTAATCCCTAA
The DNA here is from genome assembly GCF_052094955.1 of Ictidomys tridecemlineatus. NCBI lineage: Eukaryota > Metazoa > Chordata > Mammalia > Rodentia > Sciuridae > Ictidomys > Ictidomys tridecemlineatus. Next base: position 70,600,100 of record NC_135477.1, read on the forward strand.
CTCAACCCTAAAGTCAGAAAATTTTCATTGTATCCAAGAAGTCTTTCCTGACTCCTAGCACCTGCTATTTTTCCTTCACAACTTCTGACATAACTGTATTTCTTCTCTCACTTATTTACAATCCTATGTTTTAGAATAACATACATCAGAGAGTTTTGAGGCAGCACTGCATTGAAACTTAAGCTATTAACCTGTGGGGATCAGAGTTATGACCATTCCATTCACCACCGTATCCCCAGTATTCAGTACAGCATGGGGCATGCAGTAGGCAAAGAAAATATTTTTAGACTGGTTTTATGGAGAAATTCTTTTGTTTAAAAAAAAGACAATAAAATCAGTTTTTTATTTTTATACAATGTATCTGTCACAGGGATAATGCTCAATTTATGGAAAGAATTACTACTTATCAAGTCAGTCTTTGTTTTACTAACCTCTGTTGTATACTAGTTAAAGGTGCTAGGGAAAAGATAGTATAAACCATGTGATTCTTACATGCGGTATCAATTCATCCAGCAGGAAAACAGGATGCATACAGACACACACAGTAAATAATGTAGTTTTGAGGGTTTGGGGCTTTTGCTTTATATATATGTGTATATGTTGCTGGATAATGAACCCAGAGACTCACGTGTACCTAGTATGTGCTCTACCACGGAGCTACACCTCCAATCCCTAAGAAAACAATTTTGAAGCATAGTTGAGTATATAAGACCTGCAGAAGTTAAAAGAGATCAGTGACAAACTTGAATGGATCTATTTGTCAAGCAACTCAGTTTCTTTTTTTTTTATTATTGTTCAAAACATTACAATGCTCTTGACATATGCAATTCAGTTTCTAACATAGCCAAAATATTTATTACTTTACATTTTACTTTATATATTATTATATTTATATATTACTATGTATATTATATAAAATTATTTATATGTATATTATATAAAACATTACTTTGTATAAACACATACATATGCATATATGTGTGTGTATGTGTGAGTGTGTATATATATATATATTTTTTTAAACAATGCTTGGAGTAGAAACCAGGGCCTCTAAGGACCTGAATAGACAAGGACCTGAACAGACACTTCTCAGAGGAGGACATACAACCAATCAACAAGTACATGAAAAAATGCTCACCATCTCTAGCAGTCAGAGAAATGCAAATCAAAACCACCCTAAGATACCATCTCACTCCAGTAAGATTGGCAGCCATTATGAAGTCAAACAACAACAAGTGCTGGCAAGGATGTGGGGAAAAGGGTACACTTGTTCATTGCTGGTGGGACTGCAAATTGGTGCAGCCAATTTGGAAAGCAGTATGGAGATTTCTTGGAAAGCTGGGAATGGAACCACCATTTGACCCAGCTATTCCCCTTCTGGGTCTATTCCCTAAAGACCTAAAAAGAGCATGCTACAGGGACACTGCTACATCCATGTTCATAGCAGCACAATTCACAATAGCAAGACTGTGGAAGCAACCTAGATGCCCTTCAATAGACGAATGGATAAAAAAAATGTGGCATTTATACACAATGGAGTATTACTCTGCATTAAAAAATGACAAAATCATAGAATTTGGAGGGAAATGGATGGCATTAGAGCAGATTATGCTAAGTGAAGCTAGCCAATCCCTAAAAAACAAATGCCAAATGTCTTCTTTGATATAAGGGGAGTAACTAAGAACAGAGTAGGGACGAAGAGCATGAGAAGAAAATTAACATTAAACAGGGATGAGAGGTGGGAGGGAAAGGGAGAGAGAAGGGAAATTGCATGGAAATGGAAGGAGACCCTCAGGGTTATACAAAATTACATACAAAAAGAAGTGAGGGGAAAGGGGAAAATAATACAAGGGGGAGAAATGAATTACAGTAGAGGGGGTAGAGAGAGAAGAGGGGAGGGGAGGGGAGGGGAGGGGGGATAGTAGAGGATAGGAAAGGCAACAGAATACAACAGACACTAGTATAGCAATATGTAAATCAATGGAAGTGTAACTGATGTGATTCTGCAATCTGTATACGGGGTAAAAATGGGAGTTCATAACCCACTTGAATCAAAGTGTGAAATATGATATATCAAGAACTATGTAATGTTTTGAACAACCAACAATAAAAAAAAAAAAGAAACCAGGGCCTCACCAATGCTAGGCAAGCAAGCATGCTACCACTGAGTGACACCCCCAACCCTATAATAAACTTTTTAACCTAAAGGCCTACTCATGAAAGAAAAAAAAATAAAGGAAAATCAACTCATAACAATTATAGGACAAACTTCTGTACCCCAAAATGCAATAAGCATGACACATGGGTTGAAAATTTTTACAGAAATTCTCAATTATACAAATCGCCTATTCTATTACCCAAAGTCTTCCCTTTTGAAGGCTTGTCTTCAAATAACATTCAGGTGGGCACATCAGTGTCTCAGTACTGTCTGACTGACACAGACAGGACTGGAACAATTGAAAGATTGTGTATTGGTACTGGGAAAACAGAATGTAATTGTGGCTCTGTTACTAACTCTCTGAGTAATCATGGGTAATTCTTTTCCTTCAGTGTATCTTGGTGCCCATGGACATGAAATAAAATAACAAGGCAAAAATTCCTTTGATTTTTCACATTCTATGACTTCAGAAACTTGAATCACAATCCATACATCTTCCATATCACTGCTGGAGTCTAAGGTTATCCTGACACAAATAGTGCTTCAAAACTTCCAATGAATTTTTATGGTCTTGATAGCAATGCCCAGTCATTTGGATTTTAATAACAAATAAAACGAAACTAAATGCAACAAGATGATGTAAAGCTATCAATTCTTAATTTTGCCAATTAAATGCCTTAGAACTAATAATATCATTTCACAAAAAATATTTTAATGTAAACATAAAAATAGGGCTGGATATGTAACTCAGTGGTAAAGTAATTGCCTAGAATGAACAAGGCACTAGCTTCAATGCCCAGCATGGCAGAAAAAATATGAATAAATAGAACAAGGATGTTTTAACAAAATACACAGAGATAATATAATTATGGGAAGAGTCCTTTATATTGAGTAAATTCATCTGTACAGAAAAATTCACTTCATTGTCCTTTTGTTATTGTTGACACAGAGTCTCACTGTGTTGCCAAGGCTGGTCTTAAACTTGTGGACTCAAGTGATCGTCCCACCTCAGCCTTCTGAGATGGTTGGGCCATATACATGTAGCATCACCCTTGACAGTTTCTTTTTAACATTTTCATCATAAACCAGTGAAAATTTAATTAGTAGTAATTACTAATAGTTACTTATTACTGAAGATCTACCATGAAAAGCATGTGGCCTTGCAATTATTTATTTATGCAAATTTGTAAACATTTTATGTACTGATTTGACTTTCCATTTTTTTCTTTAAAAATGTATAGTTTTGCTAGCACTTGGTTCACATCCCCATGGGAACTAAATAACCAGTATTTAAGAGTTTTCTTGTTCACTTTGGTCATCTGTGTAGCCCACCTGGCCTACAACCTCCAAGATCAAGACTTCTTTCTTTGGACTCATTGAAATCTTTACTAGAATTAACTAAAAAGAGAAAGAAGGAAAGGTGGAGAGCTTTCCTGAGACAATCACCAGATGCTTTGAAGGTTTTATCAATCCCACTTAAGCACTATTACTTAAAATATTAACCCTTTTATGTTTAATCTTCCCTAGGCTTCCTATATTCAAAAAACAAAGTTTCTTTTTTTTTGAAAAGTTAAGTGTTGAGGCTGAGGCTAGCTGAGTGATAGAACACTTGCTTAGCTTATATAAGGCCCCGGGTTCAATATTCAGCACCAATAAATAACTAACTAAATAAATAAAGTATCTTCCTGGATCATTGAAAAATGCAAGTAAGTTGACAGGAATTGCACCAACAGCAAGATTCTATGCTATTATGAACTCTCAATTTCCAGCAGGGGGCAGCTCAATGTTAGAAAACCATTGACAACAGACAGGAAGTTCAACAGATAAAAACGTTCTGGTGGCCTAGGAGTAGTAAGTTCAAGTTTTGTACTGCACAGTAGGGTGACTATAGTTTACAAGAATTTGTCATATATTTTGCAAACAACTACAAGAGAGGAGTTCAAAGGTTCCCAGCACAAAGAAATGATAAATGTTGAAGGTGCTGGAAATGCTATTCTCAAGGAGACACACATGATTGCTTAAAATCTCATGTCTTTCCAACTACATTACCTGCCACTCCCTTATCCACGGCCTTGATGCAAGTAAGTAAAGATATTTGTGCTTTCTATGGTTTGAACTCCCCCCAGAGTTCATATGTTGGAAGTTTTATCCACAATGTGATGGTATTGAGTGGTAGGACCTAAAGGGAGGTATTGAATCATGGGGACACTGCCCTCATGAATGGATTAATGCATTATCTCAGGAATGGGTTTGTTATCACAGGAGTGGGTTCCTTGTAAAAGGATACATTTATGTCCCTCTTGTTCTCTCTTTGCCTTTCCACCTTGGAATGATGCATCAAGAATATCTTCACCAGATGCCAGCCTCAATCTTGGACACCCCAGCCTTAGAACAATGAGCCAACATATTCCTATTCATTATAAATTACCCAGCGCATGATAGTCTGTCGTAGCAGCTGGACTAAGACAGTGTTATTAACAGCAATATCTACAATTAGACACCAGTTTGCATGAGGACAGGAATTGTGTCTGTACTTATTCATCATCGTTTCCCCCAGCATCCTGCACAGTGCCTGACATTATGCAGGCATTTAATGTGTGTTTGACAAGTAAACAAGCAAATTATAAGGGGAACGCACGTTTATTGAGGTGAGTAATTTCACTTAACCCTCACAACAACCTTGCAACATAAGTAGTGTTATTAGACTCATTTTGCGCAAATTAAACTAAGATTATCTTTTTTGCCCACTGTCACACAGCTCCTAAATGACGGGGTGTTTTAGTCAGCTTTTTTACTGCTGTGGCTAAAGGACCCAACAAGAACAACTTTAGAGGAGGAAAAGTTTATTTGGGGGCTCATAGATTCAATTATCCGTAGATAGCTGGCTCCATTCCTCCAGGCACAAGGTGATGCAGAACAACAGGGTAGAAGAGTTTGGCAGATGGCGGCAGCTGGCATGATGATCAAGGAAGCAGAGAGAAAATGCAACTGCCAGATACAAAATATATACCCCAAAGGCACACCCCCGATGACCCACCTCTTCCAGCCATACCCTACCTGCCTTCAGCTACCTCTCAATTAATTCTCATCAGGGGACTAATTCACTGATTGGGTTAAGGCTCTCATAATCCAATCATTTCTCTAAACCTTTTTGCATTGCTTCACACATGAGCTTTCAGGAGACACCTCATATCTAAGCCATACACAGGGCCAGTGCCCAAACTAAGGGGAATAACTGCAGAATGCATATATTCTGCCTGCAATTATTTCAGCTTTAAAAATCAACCAGAAAAAAAAAAAATCTTCTGGTTGCAGGACTTTGGTTTTGAGACTTGCACCCAACGTTAAGCTACACTCTCAAGATATTGATCAGTCCTCCTCAGCATTGGCCTGCTGGAGCTCAGTTACATATCTAGATACTTTCTTGAGACTAACCTAGAATTAGCAATATCTATTAAGAAGTAAAAAGTTGTGGCATCAAGAGAAACCAGAAAAAGATATGACCCAGAAGAGGTCAAGAAGGGAAGTTTCAAGTAGAAACATAGCTTGGATTTGAAAATTAATGGCCAACCAGAGGTCAGTTTTCTAGTTTTCATAGAGTGCCAGGGCAGAAAGCAGAATACAGGAGCCTCAGTATACTGTCTATGAAGATTTAGAAACTGTGATTGGAGAGGACTCTCTGGTAAGTTTGGCAAGGAAAGCTGCTAGTGAAAGCTAGTGATTACACAGGGTATAGTCAACATTTTGCACATTTTGAGAGCAAAATGTTGTGTGTTTTCAGGTATTTACAAATACAAGTTCTGAAATTAAATTTTCTGATGCAAGGTTGGTTCAACATAGGGAAATCAATAAATATAATTCATCACATCGATAGACTTAAAGACAAGAATCATATGATCATCTCAATAGATACAAAAAAAGCATTGAACAAAATACAGTATCCCTTCATATTCAAAACACTAGAAAAACTAGGGATAACAGGAACATGTCTCAACATTGTAAAAACTGTCTATGATAAGCCCCAGTCCAACATCATTCTAAATGTAGAAAAATTGAAAGCATTCCCTCTAAAAACTGGAACAAGACAAGGATGCCCTCTTTTACCACTTCTATTTAAGACAGTTCTTGAAACACTAGCCAGAGCAATTTGACAGACAAAAGAAATTAAAGGGATACAGATAGGAAAAGAAGAACTCAAATTAACACTATTTGCCAATGACATGATTCTATTCCTAGAAGACTCAAAAAATTCCACCAGAAAACTTCTAGATCTAGTAAATGAATTCAACAAAGTAGCAGGATATAAAATCAATACCCATAAATCAAAGGCATTTCTGTATGTATATCAGTGACAAATTCTCTGAAAGGGAAATGAGGAAAACTACCCATTTATAATAGCCTCAGGAAAAAAAATACTTGGGAATCAATGAAAGAGGTGAAAGACCTCTACAATGAAAACTACAGAATGCTAAAGAAAGAAATTAAAGAAAACTTTAGAAGATGGAAATATCTTCCTTGTTCTTGGATAGGCAGAATTAATATTGTCAAAATGACTATACTACGGAAAGCACTATACAAATTTAATGCAATTCCAATCCAAATCCCAATGACGTTTCTCATACAAATAGAAAAAGCAGTCATGAAATTCATCTTGAAAAAATAAGAGACCCAGATAGCAAAAGCAATCCTTAGCAAGAAGAGTGAAGCAGGTGGCATCACTATACCAGACCTTAAATTATACTGTAGAGCAATAGTAACAAAAAAAATCATGGTATTGGCACCAAAATAGACTTGTAGATCAATGGTACAGAATAGAGAACACAGAAACTAACCCACATAATTACAGTTATCTTGTATTAGACAAAGGTGCCAAAAACATATATTGGAGCAAAGATAGTCTCTTCAACAAATGGTGCTGGGGAAACTGGAAATCCATATCCAACAAAATGAAACTAAACCTCTCCCTATCTCTCACCATGCACAAAACTCAACTCAAAGTGGATCAAGGACCTAGGAATTAGACCAGAGACCCTATGCCTAATAGAAGAAAAAGTAGGCCCAAATCTCCATCATGTTGGATTAGGCCCCAACTTCCTTAATAAGACTCATATAGCACAAAAATTAGAGTCAAGAATCAATAAATGGAATGGATTCAAACTAAAAAGCTTCTTCTAAGCAAAAGAAACAATCAGTGAGGTGAATAGAGAGCCTACATTTTGGGAACAAATTTTTACCATATGCACATCAGATAGAGCACTAATCTCTAGGATATACAAAGAACTCAAAAATCTTAACACCAAAAAAATAAATAACTATCAATAAATGGGTCCGGAAACTGAACAGACACTTCTCAGAAGATAATATATAATGAAACAACAAATATATTAAAAAATGTTCAACATCTCTAGAAATTAGAGAAATGCAAATCAAAACTACTATAAGATTTCATCTCACTCCAGTCAAAATGGCAACTATTAAGAATACAAACAACAATTAGTGTTAGAAAGGATGTGGGGGGAAAGGCACACTCATACATTGTTGGTGGGACTGCAGATTGGTGCAGCCAATGTGGAAAGCATTTTGGAGATTCCTGGTAAAACAGAGAAAGTAACCACCATTTGATCCAGATATCCCACTCCTTGGTTTATATCCAAAAGACTTAAAAACAGCATACTACAAGGACACAGTCACATCAATATTTATAGCAGCACAATTCCCAATAGCTAAACTGTGGAAACAACCTTGATGCCCTTCAGTAGAAGAATGGATAAAGAAAATGTGGTATATATACACAATGGAATATTACTCAGCATTATAAGAGAATAAAATCATGGCATTTGCAAGTAAATGGATGCAGTTGGAGAATATAATGCTAAGTGAAGTTAGCCAATCCCAAAAGACCAAATGCCAAAATGTTTTCTCTGATATAAGAATGCTGATTCATAGGATGGGGAGAGCATGGAAGGAATAGACGTACTCTAGCTATGGCAAAGGGGAGAGAGAAGAAGGGAGGGGGAATGCGGGTAGGAAAAGCAGTGGAATAAGATGGACATCATTACTCTAAGTATATATATGAAGACACAAGTGGTGTGATTCTACATTATGTACAACCAGAGATATGAAAAATTATGCTATATATGTGTAATATAAATTGAAATGCATTCTGCTGTCATACATAACAAATTAGAATAAATTTTACAAAAAAGAAATTAAATTTTCTGTGACCCAATGTGAAATCAACAACTTAACAGCTGTGTTATTTGGAACACTTACCTAAACACTTTGTCCCGGATCTCCTTATCATTCCTTCTTTATTAGGTCACAGAAGGAATTAAATTTGATTGTGCAGATAAAGCACTTAGCTCAGGTCTGGTTCATATTAAACCCTCAATTAGAGTTAGCAACTCTTATAATTATTAAAACAGAAGAAGCCAGTGAAGATGGGCAGGGATAGTTGTAAAGCAGTAAACTCAGTGAAGAAATACTGGGATGGAGAACAAAAATGGAGTCATTGGCCTTACTACCTAGAAGGACAAATCCAATCCAAGGCCAAAGCAAGGGAGCACGGATAGATATATGAGGTAGAAATTTTTTTTTTTTTGCCAAAAAGTCAAAGGATTTGTCTTCATGATATATATGTTAATACATATTTATTATAAATGAATAAATTGGCAGATATAGACAAAGAGAATTGAGTTTAGATGAATATTTAATGACATAGGAGATGTGATTGGAACAAGAACATGAGACTCTTGAACATAATGGGCAAGATTTGGGACAGTCATAATTAAAAGTATGAATAAAAATATGAAATGGTTTCAAGCATCAGGTTGTAGATACACACACTGAGAAGCTACAGCTGGCTGATTTTACATTGCTTTTCTGTGACTTGCTTCAGCAAACCTATAGCTGAGGAAGGGTGGAGTGAAGGGGCAAAGGGTAAAGACTAGGAAACACGTCTGTCAGCCAGGGAAGTGAGAGGACAATGGTTTTCCCTGAGATGCAGACTGGGTGAGCCCCATGTTGGCCAGATGGAGGCAAACTGACTTGACAAAAAAGAAACAAGCAAATAGAAAAACACAGGGATTAGAGCAGAGCAGAATATGGGATCTAAGTAGGAAAAGTGACCAGTTAAAATGCGAAGATGGATAAAGTCCCTCCTTTCTCCTGTAGGGACAACCGCCAAGAGCCCACATAAGCAGAGGTGCCAGAGACAGAGGGCAAGAAACACTTCCAGTCACTGTGCGGCCTGCTTGGCCACCTCCCTTCTCTCAAAGGCCGTGGCTTTCAAACTCCAGGACATGGCCATCCTCAGGCCACAGATTAAGGAAGGGGTCAGCTTTTTCACTGCTGTGATTAAAAGACCCGACCAGCACAAATGTAGGGAAGAAAAGTTTATTTGAGGGCTTGTGGTTTCAGAGGTCTTCGTCCATAGAAGGCAGGCTCCATTCCTCAGCGCTGAAGTGAGGCAGAACAGCATGGCAGGAGAGAGCGGCAAAGGGAAGCAGTCACACGATGATCAAGACGCAGAGGGAGAGAGAGAGCTCCACTTGTCAGATATACCCCAGAGACATGCTCCAATTCCCACCTCCTCCAGCCACACCCTACCACTTCAGTTACCACCCAGTTTAATCCCTATCAGGGGATTAATTCACTGATTGGCTTCAGACTGCCACAACCCAATCATTTCTCCTCTGAACCTTCTTGCATTGTCTCACACATGAGCTTTGGGGGAACACCTCATATTCAAACCATAACAGGTACTGTGTGCCAGAGGATCTCCCAGAACTTAGGCCTTCAGCATCTCTCCAGAGGCCACTTCTTGTGGGAGAACCTCAAAGCCAACACAAAAATTGGTGATGTGGCAAAGCAGTACCTAGAGAAAAATCTTTTGATTCTAGATCTTGTGATCACATGCTGGAATGATGTCATAGATAGATGCCAGGAGCAGTCAGCACTGGCTACTAGATTATGTTCAGAGGACATTAGTACAGGCAGAGGCCCTGGACCTAATGATGAGTATGAGCCCATTTGAAACACTTAATGATTGTCTCAGCAATCATCGGATCCCTATTAAGGGCAGTGTATATAACCTGGACTTCAACCCACCTCTTATGCATGGGATTGATGACATTTCTCATGAATCATTCATCAGGAAGATGTTAAATCTGAAGTGATTGACTGTGGTCTAAGACTGTATAAAGACTTGGCAAAGCCAGTCACTGAACTATACAAAAACAGAGTAGTTCTGGGATAGAAACCAATAAAATCTGGCCTTATGTTTACAAACTGTTCTCCAATAAGACCATACCTATTCAGGAGTAGGGGTGTAGCTCGATGGTAGAGTGCTTGCCTAGTATCCACGAGGCTCTGAGTTCAATCCTTAGCAAAGGAAGGAAGGAAGGAAGGAAGGAAGGAAGGAAGGAAGGAAGGAAGGAAGGAAGGAAGGAAGGAAGGAAGGAAGGAAGGAAGGAAGGAAAGGAGGGAAGAAGGGAAGCCAGAAGGAAGACAACTATTTAGTCCAAAGAAGCACACTGAGCCTGTCCAGAGGAAGAAACAGGAAGACACGGTCATTCATTCAGTCGTTGTTTGTGTAATACTGGTGCTGTGTCCATGTGAGAAGCTATCTGCAGTAGTTTGCAGCATCTTTTCTAGTTTAAAAGGTGAACTGATAGGAAAACAAATGGGAACACAGTTCAATGCAGAAGCCCCCTCCACCCTTCAAAAAGGGGTTATCGGCAATGTTTAAAGTATCTCTGCACATGTGTCAAGTTCTTTACAATTAAAAAAAAATATACACACACACACACACACACACACACACACACACTGGATTTCAAATGGTGTAAGACCTGAACTCTAGCTGTTCTTTTTGGGGGGGCAGGGGGGAGGGGCGGGGGGATGGCCATGTTGTTTCTATGGTAGACTAATCACAATCATTTATCCTGGTAGGACTGAAGATGTCTTCTTCCAGGGATCCATGCTCCACAGTATCCTTCCTTTTTGACACAATTTTTTTTACTGTATTTTCTTACATTTGTTTTCCATCTTCCTAGGCTATTAAATACTACAGATAGTTATTGCATTTATTCCTCTTAAATTCCTCTTTGTATGCATATGCATTGAGAGATGAGAGACTATATTAAATCTCTTCAATACACTAAGACCTGAGCCATGTAGAGAGTTTTTAAACTGTTGGTCCAACTCTCATGGGCTTGCACTTCTACTCTTACTGTGAAAAAATTTGATTCCCAAGAGTTTGGGGGAAGCCTTTAAAAATATTGGGAAGCCTAATGTTCACCTAAATGTTGCAAGCTTGTATCTTAGGTATAAATTAATGGATAATTCAAAAGAGGAAAGTGTGCACTTTTTCAAAGCAGAAAGAAATCTTAAAACTTCTTTCTTTAGTTCCCTGTGTGCTTAGCAGATGATCCAATGTAATGGCTGCCTTTTGAATTTGGGGGAGAGGTATAAGAAATGGCCCGATCCCTGATGCATACTCTACTCCTCCATCCTCCTCTCTCTAAATGCATCTTCCTCTCTCTCTCTCTAAACAAATGAAGTCAGTATCAGGTCACTGGGTCCCAACAGTATTCCTACTACTGGGATTGCCTGGCTGTTGAGGGTCCTTTGCTAGATGACACCAATAAGAGAGAAACTTTTCAATGGTTACTGAAATATGGTGCTTGTTTCATGTTCAATGTCCTTAAAAATCTATTTCTTCAACAAACTTGCTACTTTTCCCTTAAATTCTTCTGTAAAAAATAAAGTTATCTTAAAAATATTTTGACACAAGTAAAACTAATGGAACTTCTTTTCTTGGGTTTCCTTCTAATGCCATGCATGCAGTTCCTTCACATTAAAGTAAATAAAACAAGTTTGGATGACCTCTAAGATTTTGATCTGACTTCACAAGTTCTGTGATTCTGCCCAGCTCTTAATTGAGTTTGCTTTCCACTTATTTGGACATTGAAAATGTTGCTGTGTTTATCCTCCAACACAGAGGCTGACTTATGATAGATATCATTTATTGAAGGTCTACTGGGTGAAACATAGTTTTAGGACCTTTACTAACATTTCAACTAATCTTTCTAGCATCATATGAGATAGACATGGCCCCTCTTTTATAAACAAAGAAATTAACTTATACTAAGATGTGAAGCATCTTGCCTAGGCTCCTGTCACCAAAGAACACTGCAGGTAGGATTCAAGTACAGGTTTTCCAGACTGAGAAGCATGAGTTTTTCCCTGAATGTTAGATATCTGTGTCTTACTCCAAGCAACCCAGGGCACTGACACTGCTGAGTTCTGCTTGTGGCCTCCTGTCAAGAATAGCAAAGTTCTCTAAAGTGACTGTGTGAAACTGTTCCTATTTCCACCCTTTGTTTAAGCAAAGGAAGCTACTGGAGGAGAGTGTGAGCCTTTGTTCCTCCTCCCAAAGTCCTTGTCTATAAATAGAAGGGACTTGGCCCAGGATAATCTGTGGAGGAGCCAATCTCATTGAGCCATCCTTAACCATAGTGCCTGCCCATAGGCCTGGGCTTCTTGGAGATATTCAAAACCTACTCCCTTTTCTACCTTGAGATCAAAGCAAATCATTCCCTGGCTCATACCTACAAGCAGATCTTGATGATAAACTAATCCTTGGGAAAGTGATAGCAGGGAATGAAACAGTAGTCAAGCATCTAACAAAGGACAATTCTTGACTATTGTACTGTTGCCCTATATATATTATGCATTTTCATGGTTCTGAATGCCGGATTCCCACTTTGTCCCACCATCTGCTTTTCATGCAACAATTGTGTCCATAGTCAAGGGAGATCTGCTTCTTGTTTTGTCTTCTTTCCCCAAGGATCTCTCCTCTGCCACTTTCCAGCAGCCAAGCTCAAGTTAACTCCAGTGTCCCCCGGGTCATATCCCTGTGTTTGGTAGGGAAGGGGAAAGAATGACTAGCCTTTAGTGAGAGAGAATTCTTGGAGATACTGCTGTGTTTTTTCCTGCAACTCAAAATGCTGAGATGGGTAGAAAGATGCCTGTGCAGATCCATAAATAAGGTCTTTATAAATTTTAGTTCATCACAACCTGATTTTAGTTATTTGATAGTTTTAGCCTGCTGGGGATCTTTGTTTAAATCATAAAGACTATATATTTTCAAATGTGTTAAGGTATAGTCACTCTAGGTAGTTCTCCCATACTAAGTGCATTAAACACATTGCCTAATTAAATCTTCAAAAATTACCCAGTATAACAGTGTAATAATATTATTTCAATTATCTGGTCTTCTTATGTTATAAAACTGGAAAACTCCTGTTTATTTAAACATTTGCTTTCTTTGATATACCTCTAGGGATTCATCAGGATATTCCAAAGAGCCTTTTTAATACCTCTCCCTGGTTAGTGTTCCCCATCCTCATGACTAAGTGAAACAATATATTTGCTCCTGGAATGTTTGCTTCGATCCTTTGGTCATGAGACTAGAAATGGCAATCAGTGTGTTATGGTGGCAGCTGCACACTGGGTATACAAAGGGCATGTGACTCACGTATAGGCTTCTGGGTTATGGAATCTCACCAGGCGTTCATGTACACCCCATGAATTTCATTTATTTACCTTTAATATAACAGGCAGTGCCTTTTCTTGCTGCAGATGATTTGTCAGGCAGGAAATAAAGAAGGTCTCCTGTTCAGAGTATGAATGGCTTTCTCTATCCTCCTACGGTTTTATTAACTCTCTGGTCTATTTGGTGAAGGCCCCAATAATGGAGACTTAAATATGAGAATGTGGTCTGGTCATAGTTATCAATCCTTTCCATATCTAACTGACCCAGTCTGGTTAAATGTTGGGAAACCATGGAGCTGTATTTCAACTATGAACAAAAAATCTGCTTCCTGCATCTATGGAAATGCATTAAAATTAAGAATTGTCATAAGTGTCATACCTTATCTTTCTTGTAGAAATCTACACAATTCTTGCCAGAATAAATATCATTATCTATATGCTTCAGGATATTTCTTAATTTGATGGGGGTAGGGTATGAAAGAAACAGGGTAAAACATTTCCAAAAGAACAAAGATGGTATGCAGATGAATTCCTTCCTCTGGTAACAATTAGTTCATTCTAGGACAGTGACATTTGCTAAATAAAAGATTTCCTGTTTGAAACTTCAAAGGAACAACCCACCCTGGAGATGCTCCCTGGGGAATAAACTACTCTGCATTTAATTTAGAGAATAATAAAGGGAAAAAAATTAAAATTCTGCCTTCATGTAAGCTCCAAGGAATAATGGGGCTTAAGAGATTTTCTACTTCTATGGGAATCTATACTACAGATTTTTACATATTCCTGTTTTTAAGATGAACAGATCTCAGGGGGAAATTGTTGAATTACAACCTTTCACTGTGATCCCTCTCAAGTTCAAGTCTGTTTTCTAACCCAGGGACCACCTGTCTTTCTGGTTTATTCTGTGAAATTACAGGGTGTGTTTGCCTTTAGTCAGAGGGCTTTACCTCGGTGTGACAGGTGTTGGCCATCTTTGAGACAGAGCAGGGACGGCCTTGACTGCACCCACCAAGATTTCCTGCCTAAAGCAAGCGGCTTTCAAAAAAATGTTTCCACGGATGAGCAAGTTCAGGAGATGCTGACTCCTCCCCCAAGCTTTCCCTCAACCTCCGCACAAGCAATAAATAGGCTTGAACTTGACCTATATATGACCTCACTGCGCTGGCGGTATAAAACACCTCCACCTCGTTAGCAAGAGAAATGCTGAAGGACCTAACCACAGTTGGCCGTGTGCAAACCTCGGCGCTGAAAGCAAAGAATTGACCAGACGGGTGCAGCGTCCTCAGAGGTTTGCAGAAGCGCCTGTGCAAGCCCGCCCTCTTTGGGGCGGTATAAGCTTTGCTCCACCCGTCTGTTTCGAGCAGTTTGGGGACCCTACCTCAAGTTCTCCCTTGCTTGAACCCAATAAAGCCTCCCTCAAATGACATCGCTTTGTCCCTTCATGATTTCTATCTTGAATTAAGCAAAAGAACTCTAAAATGAGCCTCTAATACTCAGAGCTGGAAGTTGATAACACTGAAACCAGTAACATCAAAAAGAGCTGCACTTTGCTTTTTCATTTCTATCAGGAATTGAGAAAAAGAACCCTGTGATGACTGATAATCTCTTGATTTGGGTGTGTGCGCTTAAAAGTACCTAATCCTGTGATCTGTTTTCTGTTTCATATTCTGTTTATTATCATTTCGGTTATCTTGCTTGAAGATTGATACTTTTCAATTTGATAGAAATAAAAGTTTTTTTCTGCTTGGAAAAAAAAAAAAGTTATGATGAGAGATGTCAATTTGTCCAGGGATGAGAAGTCAAGAATAATAGCTGTATGGAAAGGGAATGTGAGCTTATTTGGAGACAGAGGTTGAAAAGGGGAAGGCTTGTGAACATTAAGGTCATAAAGAATGACGTCAGGAGACAGAAGGAAAGGGCAAAGCGTGCTTCAGAAAGGTGGAAGGGGATCCTGGAGGGTGGTTGACAGAAGCTGGAAGGGAGAGAAACTGTCACCAGCAACAATAGATGCCGAAGAAATCAAGAAATTGAACCATGGTCAAAAATAAAAAAAAATGGTTATGGTGGGCATAGAGTAAAGGGAAATGACCACAATGAGGGAGGGTATGACAACACCTGGCCAAGACCATCTATCAGTAAAGACGCTGAGGAAATAGACTAGTGGGTGAGGAAGAGGCTGAAGAGCAGGAGTTTTTACCTAGCATGCAAGAGTTTTCGTGGGCTAACCTGTGAATGTGGCTCCTACAGCTGTGCTCTGAACAACCTTCGAACCAACACAGAATTAATACACCGCATTCACAATTTGATTTTTCTCTTCAACCTCATCTATACTCTCCCTCTGCCTCACATTCTTATAACTTCTACATAATCCACTCTTTCATTTTCTATAAGGTAGATACATGTTTATTAAACTGACATTTAAAACAGTGAAGGTATCAATATACCTTCATCAATAGCAGCTACCATACTAGAAATCATAAAAATCATAATAGCTATGACCTAACAAACCAGAAAAAAATTTAAAATTATAATACTTGATAATGCTTATAAAAGAATAGATACATAGAGAAAAATAAGACCTGTTAGGTGCAGGACAGGCTGAGTAAGCTGTCTGCAGGGCATACCAAATAAAGTTAGCTGCAGGATGACCTGACCACTCAAACCCTCTGTCTGGCTCTTTATCAACTATTTGCTTCAAGCCCAAACACCCAAGCCCCGGCTCAAGGCTGAACACTTAACCCCCCTTGTGCCAACAAGGCAGCTTGCAGACCCAGAGACCTCATTAGATTTGGCTATAAAAACTCCCTCCTGCAGGGCCCCTCTCTTGCTGTCTCTTTTGCTTTCTCTGTCTTTCTCTCTTGTGCGGGCTTCCTCTTTCGTGCGCTTCCTCCCTCCCTCCCTCCCTCCCTCTCTCTCTCTCTCTCTCTCTCTCTCTCTCTCTCTCTCTCTCTCTTTCTCTTTCTCTCTTTTCTCCTCTGTTGCACTGCTTCAATAAAGCTCTCTTGGTCGCTCTGAGTGTTGTGGTCACTTTTCTTTCAAGACCCATCTTAGATCTTAGGTGAGATTTAAGCAAAGATCTGTGATGTTTTAAGTGGACAGAGTCAAGTAGCTCTCAGGGAAGAGAAACCTCCCAAAGAGAACTTAATTGACAAGATCTTGACATAGGACCTGGATTGCATTTCCCTAGAACTATAAAAGAGGTCAATGTGGCTGCAAGGGCAAGGAGAGTGGTAGGACATTGAAAACGCTTTGGGGACCAAAGAACATAGGCCTTGTAGATCATGGTAAAGACTTTGAATCTTATTCTGTTTGATGAGAACCTCAGTTGAGTTTTGACAAGATCTGCTTTAAGTTTAGAGATTCAGTTTTGAGACTTCCCAGTTAATAAGCATGTGAACCATTTTGCTGCAGTATCTTCTGAATTCCCAAATAGTAAATACTTCCCACTCATCTCTTTTTCAGAGGTTTCCAAGAAAAGGAGTTTCTAAACTTGATAGCTTTAAGATGAGGGGAGCTAGGCACTAACAAGTATTCATACTACTAAGTAAACAGTACAGACTTTTAATTAAAATAATTATAATTAGGACAGACTCTATGAAATCTTTATTTTAAAAGTAAAAAATTTCTGTGACACCTTAATGCATCTCAGATAATCTTGTCATTTTAAAAGCCAAATGGAATTTCTTCAGTTGGTAAAAGAAAACTTTCAATTTATTTAGTTGAAAATGATTATTCTAATATACATATGCAAACAGCTATGAAATGAAGTTTATCTTGTAAAATGTAAAATAAAGTGATTTCCTCCTTCTTAATGGGCAAGATTTGGGGGAGTTATTCTTCTTGCTTTCCTCCTTGAAATTGGTAGGGCTGGAATTTGAAAACTAGGCTTTCTGACGTCAGAGGCCAGCTTTTCAACTGTTGTACATTCCTGCTTGAGGCTCTTAGAGACAGAAGTGAAACTTCTGGAACACAGACCATTGTGTCCTGTCCTGTCCTGTCCTTTTATTATAGGACTTAAGAAACTCAGGTTTCTTCTTATTACCACATTTGGTTAACCAATTAGTTAACCTCATATGTAGAAGTTGAATATTACTAAGTTTTCATTTTCAGAATTAAAAAAATCTACCATTTGACTGAAGATTTTTATGTTTATTGAGTGTTACAAGGTCAAAACATGTTTGAGGGAGTTTTTCCTATAATATTTCCTTACTTCTCTTGCAGAACCAAACCTTTCTATAATGATCTGGGGATCCTTGGCTGTCTCCGTATTCTCTCTACCTGAACGCATCTGTTTCTATGGCTTTACATATATATGCATATAACTCCAAAATGATGACCTCTTACCCATCCTTTCCTTGGAGCTCCATTCCTGTATCCATGCTATAACCCCATCAGGGAAGTAATATGTCCAAATAGAACACTAAAACTCACTAGTCCCTCTGACCCTCTCTTTAGCACCACCATCACCTGGCTAGTCTAGGACAGAATCCTGGGTATCAACTTTAGTTAACAACTTTCATTCATTCCGCATCTCCAAACCAGCCAAAAATTTGTCCACAGTCTACTACACGGATCTTTACCATCACCACCACCATCACACCACACCGACTACCACAACACCTGAAAGGTCAGGTTCCCATACCTCCTCTTGCATCCTGTCAATTTATTCCCTCACTGCTGACAGCGAGTGCTTTGTGAACATTAACAGGATCATGTTATTCCCTTTCTTAAAATCCTTTTATTGCTTTCCATTCCATTTAGAATTAAGTCAAAATCATCCATCGTGGCCCTCAAGACCTGAATGATCTATCCCTGAAGACCTCTATAACCTCAGTTCCTAGCACTCTCAAGGCTTCTGGAAACCAGGAAACAGTGGGGGGTGCTGTTAAACTGATGTTCTAAACTGGCATTGTTGAGAATCATGGGGACATGATGATCTTAAAAAGCAAATCAACTTTTAGTCACTTCTATTGGTCTTCAAATACTGCATGAACAATGCATCCTCCTCGCTTACATCTAGAGGGACTGCTCCCCCAGAGCTTCCTTTGCATACTTCTCGATTATTCCAAGCAGTCCTGACTCATTTGTGCTTTAGAGTCTCCACCTATACACTCCTTCAGTCTGGCACACTTTTTCTAAACTTCCCAGAACTAAATTCTTACTTCTCAAAGCTCAGCGCAAACGTCACTAAGAGGAGATTTCTCAGGTGAAATCTAATTAGATATATACACCTCTCCTCAACCCTCTTGTATACTCTCATAACCTTCTTGCTTCCTTGATTCTTCTTTTCACTATTAATAATTACTTTTTTCAAGGGTTATGCTCGTTGTTTTATTGGTTTGGGTTCTTTGTTTGTTTACATTATTGGCTCCAAGAAGTCAAGGACCATTTTTCTTTGATTTACCACTAATTCCAGGAATTAGCATATGCCTGGAATGTAGTATGTGCTTAATAAACAAATCAATTAAATAAATGGATAGGTGAAGGAATGCGTAAATGTATAAATTTTCAGTCCTAGTTGCTTTTCACACAATAAAGTTTTCATTTCCTTTCTGAAATGAGACTTATCACAACACTATAATTTGTAAAATTACTTATAGTATACAAGGAAAGAATTATAGAACCAATGAGATAGAAACCCATACTCCTTTTGCATACTGAATGCCAAAAACTTGCTAGTGGCAAGATAGAGTGCTTGGAAGATTTGAGGGAGGCAATTTTTTTTCCATTGTCTTTGGCTTGCCTTTTCCCACATCATAGAATAACATATTAATTGCTGAGCTGAATCTCATGCAGGTTCTTTTTTTTAATTTTTATTTTTTATAAGTATAAAAACTGTGCACCAGAAAGGTTAAACAACTTCCTTCCAGTTTCACAGAATTCCTGGCACAATCAAGACTAAACTCTAGGTGTTCTTGACTTAGAGTTCCAAGACCTTCCCTTCAGCCACATCTCTATTCTTATCTCCCCTGGGTTCTCCTCCTCATTTGCATCAATGAGCTTTCCTAATAAGCCCTTCTCAGCCTAAATTGTTCTCTCTGGACAGGGTTCCTGTCAAAACAATCCCTCATTTCTTTGAAATGTATTCCTTTTTTCTATGGTAATAGGAGCTTCTTTGAAAAAAATAGATCCCTTCCTAAAGAATTAATATCAAGTGTGTGTGTGTGTGTGTGTGTATGTGTGTGCATGAATGTGTGTGTGTGTTCACGCATGCCCACACGTGCATTTTTCTGCTCATAGCTAATCTTGTAATTAGACCTTCCCAACACTTAAAGGCATATATGTAACGATTTTCAAGTTTGGGGGTCCATGTCCACGGCTGACAAGGCCAACAGTCTATGAAAGTTATGTAGATCTGCTAACAAGCTCTGTTCCTGAGCTTGAGTTCTCAACATCTTCCTTTTTTCCAACTTTTGTAATATTTTTCAGTACAGTGATCTTCTGCAAGGAAGAGCCCTGGCAGGATAGTACAGTGGATAAAACCAACCACCATGGGACTTCAGATGTAGCTCAGTGGTAGAGTTATTTGCCTACCAGGAGTGAAGCCCTGGGTTCCATCCCCAGCACTAAAAAAGAAAAAAAGAAAAAGAAAAAAAATACTGACATCTATGGAGCATGGCATCTCTGTCAAGATAGAAAGTAGTAAAGTAACTTAATTGTTGAACAGTCATACAAGAACTATTTTCCTGAATGGACAAGCACAGGTTACATACCCCAGTCCCTGACCTCTAGCCAATAGATCCTTTTCAGCTGCATATATCTGGACAAGTTACTATATTTGCCTAATTTCCTCATTTGTAAAATAAAGATAATAATATTGACTCATAAGATTCTTGTATCATATGAGTTAATATGTACCAAGGGTTTGGGAACAGAACCTGATATGTTACAAGCTCTAAATTAATGTTTGTGATTATTGTAAATATTATGTTTGATAAGGGTTTAAATGAATCAGTCTTGTTTAAAGTCCAGCTTACATAATTGGCTAATTATTCCAAAGCTCAATCTTTTCAGTGATCTCTAAATTTATCCTCTAGTACAGATTTTAGGACCCACTTTGAGTTGCTCTCTCATTTTCTCCTTCTTTCTTACGAGCCAGGCCTGTAATCCCAGGGACTAAGAAAGCTAAAACAGGAAGATTGCAAGTTGGAGGCCAGTGTCAGAAACTTAGTAGGACCCAGTTATCAATTAAACAACAAAGGGCGGGGGATGTGATTCAGTGGTACAACAACACTGGGTTCAACCTTCAGTGCAAACAAACAAAAATAAATAAATAAAATATTTTGTGAAATCATTATCAATACAAGCTTTAAGGGAAAATGATGTCTATGTCTCCAATCCAGAGGAGCTTCCTGCACCCAGAGTGAGAAATAGAATTTTCACTTAAAATGCTTTTAAAAATAGC
Organism: Ictidomys tridecemlineatus; assembly: GCF_052094955.1. Taxonomy (NCBI): domain Eukaryota; kingdom Metazoa; phylum Chordata; class Mammalia; order Rodentia; family Sciuridae; genus Ictidomys; species Ictidomys tridecemlineatus. The sequence continues at coordinate 70,621,222 of NC_135477.1, forward strand.
CACTTCAAGGCAGCATATGTCTAGGGATGAAGCAGACTTTTCTCGTCTCCTTAATGGATGGCTCACAGCATTTACCAAGGAAACAGAGCTACCAGTACATAAAAAATGCAGAGGTTACGTTTAAGCATTTAAGAAATTACTCCAGTGCTTCTTAGCCTCTTCAAAATCACTATGAGAGAGTCCAACCACTGACTTTCAGCATCAGAATACCAGAGAATGAGACCAGGGGTTTCCCCTAATTCGCACCCATAACTCCCACCTGCAGACAGAAAAAGCAACCAAAGATTCCTTGCAATCTCAGAGAACCCACTTCTCTTCAATATCTTCATCCATAGCTCAAGTCTGACTATTCTGATCCTGAATATTTCATAGCCTGGCATCAGTTCAGGTATCCAAATTTAACATCACGGTGAAATTCTGAAAATTAGGAAATCATATGCCAAAAGCAAAAGCATCTTTCTAAATGACTAAGACCTCCCAGGCGATTCATGCTTTGTTTCATATTGCCAGCTCTAGAGCAAGTGGGGAGGTGAGCAGAATGACATGGAAGGGCCCGGAATCTGCTTCCACCTGTGGTGTTGAGTTGCACAGTGACAACATTTATTTCAACACTATTCATGATTCATTATTAATCATAAGCTTTGAATAAATTACCTATGAGAATCAAGTAAGTCGGTACTTTCTAAGGTGAGTGTGTCTGTGTGTATTGTATTTATTTTTAAATTTGTTAGAAAATTTGAATTTACTTTACCCTTAATATTCCTGGGAATATTCTCATTGATACTTAAAAAGTAATTGAGCATGTCCTGCCTGGCCTGGCCTTGACTCAACCACTTGCCAAATCAACACCCAACTAACAATCACACTGCTTTTGTAGTAGAGACTTTTTTTTTCTTAATACAGTAGTTCCCAAGGCCAAAGGTAGAGCCTGGCCACTCAGTGTGGTCCATGGACCAGCAGTATCAGCATCAGGAAACTGAAATACATAATCTTAGGTCTCACCCAGACCAACAGAATAAGAACTTGCATTTGAGCAAAACCTTCAAGTTATCCAGATGTGCATTAAAATTTGAAAAGTGCTAGCCTAAAGGAGTATTTATCTCTCTCAGGATGATGCTAAGCTGATCACCCACATCAGGATCACCGGCAATGCTCCTCTTAAGGAGTAGTATTCTGGACCCTTCCACAGACTGCATCACTGTCTGGGGTGGGTGCCCTTAAAACTGCATACTAAACAATCTTCTCTCCCTGATGCTTAGGCATCTAAAGTTTAGAATTACCAGAGCAGAATTTTAGGACATTATCTGTTTTGTTATTTTCATATTTCTCTTCATGAGACAAATCAATCGCTGAGCAAGATATACTGAGAATGGTAAACCTATCAAACTGTACATTTACTAAAACACAATCACATAAACACACGTATATGCACGTACCCACATAAAAGTGGCATTAGAAATAAGTGCAAATATACTGCCTTTAATGGTAGGTCAAAATCATCCAAGGAGGTTCCCTAGATCATTTGGAATGGAATGCAGACTGACTGGTTAATTGTGTCGGAGAGGGGAAGAAGTAAGTCATGACTAGTAATGACATTACACCTCCTGTACTCTTGTTTAACATAGTTCTTTGTACTCCCTGCAACATCATTAGAGATTTATTTGATTCCAGTAACTTACTTTCAATACAAGGAAAGAGTATTTTGTATCTAGCAGATATTAAAAAAAATACTCAAAACATCAAAAATATACTCCTTTCCTCTCTGTTCTATACAGTGGTAGTCTTTATGAATAATTGCTTAAGGTAATTCTTTCAAATACCAAGGTAAAAGGTATTACTGAATTCATGTGGTTCCATAGAAGAAACAATCTTTTGATTTTGATGTTTAGAAAATCCAGTTGGGTATAATTTTTACTTTCCCTTTGGATGTTTAGCAGGAGAAAGGCCCACTCAAACTCAACTTCACAAGGTCCAAGTCATCCCAGTAAATGAAATGAGTGTCATATGGCTCTCAGCTCAGATCAAGCTAACATTTTAGTATTATGGAATAACTTATGCTAAAATATTTAACACCAAAAATTCTAGCACACAGGATTTTATTTTTTTCTAACTTAATGCTCACATAAAAAGTTAAACAGAAGAAAGGAAGACATAAAACCAAAGATAGGAAACTATACTTTAAAAGCATGATCCATTTTTAATACTTTTGGAATGCTACATGCAGAAACATGGCATACCTCGGAGTACAGGATTCCCATTCTGATTCTTCACGGGCTTACTTCACCTCTACAGCTTCTTGAGTTCTCTGGAGGTATTTCTGATGAACATTAAAATCCTTCCTGAAGAGAAAGGTCCCTAGAAGCCCAAACCTGTGGCAAGCCCTTTCTTTCCACACTTGTGAGGGTTCTTTCCCAGAAATGCAGGCAGCAACACACCTTCTAGAGAAACCAGACTAATGAAAAAAGGCATTGGTTTACCCTGTAATGAAATGAGCGGTGTATCATTTCATGTTACAACCTGAGGAGCCGGTTTCTGAGTCATGTTTACTCTGCCAGTGGTAAGGTACAGGAAAGAAGGAAGCAAAGTTGGGGTGATGTGGGGGCAGGGTTTTTTTAACTGGCAGAAAGGACTTAGGGTTCAAAATAGGATATGTGTGTAGGACATTTTTCTTTTCAAAATCTAGTTTTCAGCAGTCATTGGGAAAAACTATAACAAATTCACTCAGGAGAGCTAGCTGTATGTATCTGTAAAGGGTTTGACAAATAATACTTAAATTCCCCAAAAGTTATTACTAGCAAGTATCACTTTGCCAACTATTTAAACAGTATTATAAAATAATAAATTAAAGGTCCTTTTCATTTAAATTTGTAAATGGATACGTGATGATCAAACACATTTATGGGTTATGATGTGATAATTTGATACACATATATAATTCATAATCATTCAACCAAGAGTAAGTAGCATTTCCATCTCTAGCTGTAGAATGCTTGAATTTATTCCTTCTTTCTAACTGTGTTTTAGTACCATTATTCAACCTTCTCTATCCTGCCCCAGCCCAGTCCTTCCTGGCCTATAGTGACTGCTTTTCTCCTCTCAACTAAAGTCAATTATTATGCATTTAAATGGAATCATCAATGTATTTGGTTAAATGTGCTGATATGCCAAATTTCTTAAATATTGTAAACATTTTATTTACTACACATAATTCCAAATATTCATACATTTTCTCTTTACTTAACATAATCATCAATTGTACTATTTTAAACTTCCCTGGAAATAAAACACACCCACCCACACACATGCACATTCCCATGAAAGAAGCAGTTTAAAGAAACAGTGCATCCCAAGCAAATTGATTTGATTTTCCCAGTCAAATAAGTTTCCTTAGAGGCCAAAGATTAGGGTCAAATCCAAGGCCTGTGCCTACAGCTGTTCACAAAAATTTTTCCTACTCTACTAACGGACACAGTGAGTTATTTTTTATAATTGTTATAACAGGATTCACACACTCTTCTGTGGAGTTGCCATTGAGGCCACTTCTTGGGAGTTTAAGAATTAGCAATTTGTCTGTTGGAGGAAATGAAAGCCTGCAATACCCACCAACATTGCAGCCATTTCCTCTTTGGCTTGGTTTCTTGTGCGTTTCCTTAGTTTCCTAACACATTTCAGTGTCTTCCAAACATTGGTCTTCCTAGGTACTTCACTCTTTGATGAAAATCTTTTGCATAAAAGAACCCCCTGTGGCCTCTTTGAACTAACCTGTGTGGACAGAAATGCTACTAGCGGCTTCTCCTTGCCCAGTACTCCTTGAGTGAACACTGAGCTGAAGTTTTCTTTAGTTTTCTATCAGGATCACAATTTGTTTAATTGGATTTTGCATGTCTTCCTTAATGTCATCTAGTTCTAAGGGAACAATACTCATTATAATGACGAAAGATTAAGTGTTTTAATGTAGGATTAACTAAAAACAAACCCAGAAAAGGCAATTTTCTCATTGCAATTGATAAAACTCTTGCATTTATTCTAAACTAGCAAGTATGAACCAGGGATATTCTTGCCCCCAAGTAGACTTCTGGATGCAGCAAAGAAAAATAAAGAAAGTTCAGTTTTCCTGGAATTTCAGATAAATATCTGCAATACTGAATGGGACATAATTATACTTAAAAAAAAATGTGTTGTTTAATTGAGACTCAAGATTTGACGATGTCTGGAGACACTTTTGGTGGTCACAACGAGGCATGGGAGCTTGCTACTGATAGCTCAGTGGGGAAAGGCCCAGTAATGCTGCTCAACATCTTACAGTACACAGGATGAATTCTCACAGCAAAGAATTGTTCATTCCAAACTAGTGTAAAACTCTGGTCTAAGAAAGTAGAGCTGAAGGAAGAGTGCTTGATAATTATAGAATGTTAGAATGGAGTATAGTGAAATATTTCTGAAAAAATTCTGATAATCAGTTTTGGGTTTTTTGTTTGTTTGTTTGTTTGTTTGTTTGTTTTTGTACCAGGATTGGAACCCAGGTCCACTTAACCACTGAGACATATCTCCAGACCCCCCCCCCTTTTTTTTTTTTTTTTTTTACATTTTATCTAGAGACAAGTTACTTGGGGCCTCACTAAGTTTCTGAGGCTGGCTTTTGAACTGGTGATCTTCCTGCCTCAGCTTTCTGAGCTGCTGGGATTATAGGCATGCACCACTACGCCCAGCTGAACAAATCATTTATAAAAAATCATTCAGGATACACTCTCTAGCAATTTGAGCCCATAATTACAAAGACAAATCAGGAAAAAGAACTTCTAGGAAATTACTTTCATACATGAATGTCTTCTGTCAAGAATTAATGTCAACATTCATTTGATCCTGGCTATAGATGTGGCCAAACTCAGCTGACCAGCATCCAGTTCTCAGTGCAGAATGACTGGCTCCTGCAGGGTCTGTTCCTAAAACTTCCTTCAGGAAGGGTTCAGTAGAGCTTATCAGGCTGAGTGTACTACACAGAAACTCAGTGCTTTATCCTGAAATCTCTACCCTCAAATATTGTTTAATGGCCCCATTGGAGGGATTTAACTAAGAAATTGTAATGGTTAGAATTTTATTTAGAGAACAAAGGTCCATCTGTCTGTTATGTAAATGGTGAATTCAACATAGGCAAAAGGAAACACCCAGATCAATTAGTAGGTGCATGAATGCATTAGGCCAACTGAGAGATCGCAGTAACCCAAATCAGGAGAGCAGCCACAAGGATTGAGAGAATACGATGAGCACTAGAATTTAGAAGGTAGAAATGACCGACTTTATTGACAATGAGTTATTGGGCTATTATTTCCTACCCTCAAAAGCACTTTTCTATCATCTTTCATTCTGTGATACTGACATTGGTGCTCTGAAAGCTCCAGTGCCTCCCTCACTCCTACCCCCCTGAAATCATAAAGCTAAAGAGGAAGGGACACATACTCATTCCTGTGTGTTTCCTGATCCTATCAGCATTATTCTGGCAATGGCCCTTCTTCCTAGAAACAGGAATGGGTCCAGCTTTTTGCCACACACCCAGAACCAGCCTGCTCATACCCTTCAGAGGGGGCAGCCCCAGCTGTCACTCACTCAACCCCATATAGGGAACTCCTCCCTGGAGATTCTGAGGTTCCAACAGCAGCCAGGATATAAGGGCTTGAGTCCCAGAATTTCAGGGCCCTTTTCTCAGTTCTATTAACTCCAGTCTCTGGTGGTAGCTGCTGAGATTCTACCTGTTACCCTGGTGCTGCTGTCTGTGTTTTTCAGTCCTCCGATATCTACATACCAATTCCTTATATTAAATTCATTTGGTTTCAATAACTAGTGTGCTTTTCTTTTCTGGATCCTAACTAACACAGTACTCTGGAGATGTTTAGGAGCTAAAAATAATAGGAATTATGCATCTGATATAAGACACATGAGAGGGCTAGGGATGTAGCTCAGTGGCAGTGTGCTTGAATACCATATGCGAGGCTCTGTGTTGGATCATCAATACCCCCCTGCCATGCCCCCCAACCCCCAACACCCCTCGACCCCCCACTTCCCCCACCTCTGCTGATAAAAAAAGGACATGGGAAAGAGAGGAAAAATTGTGTGCATATGTCTTGCTGGGAATTTTGATAGATTTTGACTCTTTTCACAGAAATGAAAAACACTGAAGAGCAAGATCAGGGAAGGGCTAGTTCAGATTTACAAATTTTGTTTAAAGGACATAGGTGAGTGGGAATTCCAATAGGAAGCTTGTTATTTGATTCTGGGCTTTAGAGCAGAAATTACACTTGAGATTATAATTTTTGGTCATTAATGATAGATTAATAATCCTCAGTATAAGAAATGGAACAGTCATTTTTCCCCACCTTCTATATCGTCCATCTCTTTCCATAATTCTCCTGCTTGTGAATGCTTTTATTTTGTTAAATTAAATACAGAATTCAGAGGCCAAATTGCGATGATAATTGTTTCTTTACACTAGTAGAGAAGCTTTACTCTTTTTCAAAGACACAGTGAGGCTCTATAAATGTTTAAATAGTTCATTTGAGCCAACAGTGATCCATAAATTGGGCAGCTCCAAACCGGAAGTGGTTCTGGAGGTCCTGGGAGGGATTGCAAGGCGAAGGCTTTCCACGGGTAAACACGGAAGTAAAGCAAAAAATTGGTTATGCCCTTGCCTCATTTGGTCTATTCTAGTCTCCAGTTATCTGGTAGTTTATGATTGGGCTAACCTTAAATTTCATTTTTGTCTTTAATATAAGAATGTACAAGAAAGAGCCCCAGTTAAATTGTGCTTTTGTTTGTAAACTAGGCAAGATTAAGGTCACTCAGGAGGCCTAGCTGGCTATGTCTGTTCAGGGATTCTTTAGGCCTGGTCTCCACTTTAATGTAGTATTACTTTAACATTCCCAAACTTGGAAAGAAATCTTGTCAAATTTGAAATCAATTTTGAATTTTCCTAGTAAATAAGAATTTTTTGATAATGCAGGGGTAACTTGGTGTCAGCCAGCTCCTAAAATGAAAATATCCATGTTGTGAGTTTAAATGTAAAATAGGTCATTTAATTGCTTAGCACTTATGCAACATTTAATTCCTCGGTGTGTTCTATTTTTGTGTCATCACCTATCGTGTACTTATAGCATTAGTTGCCATCACATGTTTTAATGGAAACATAAAGAGTACATGTCATACTCAAGGTTCCCGGGTCATTGGAATGCTATGATTTATGTTGCCTAATTTTTGAGATGTCCTAACATACCTGAGACAAGGAAGTTTATTTATATTTCTTGGTATTTTAAAAAAAGGAAGAAAAAAAGCTAGGAAGTAACTCTATTACTGATAAATCATGTTGCATTGAGCGACTATTTCTGGAAATAGTCACCTACTTCTGCAAACTGTCTACTACTCTTCCCTTGACTCAGGAATCTGCTGGATGACTTTAATTGTAAGCCTCTTCCTATTTTGTAGTAAAGCCAGTTTCACAGTATGAGACAAACCGTAGTGTTCAGGTGTGAGCTTACTACTCTGACCTAGGTTGGAGAGGCTGCCTACTTTATACATTGCACAATAATGTGCTTTTACTCCTGGTGCCTTTTAAGCCTGAAAAAAAGAGAGAATGTATGTCAATTCTCTGGTAGAGCCTTACCGTTTATTATATTATATTACACTCTGATTTGTAAAATACAGTCTCAAGTTTTGGCAAAGTTTGTCATTTTTTAAAATCTATATTATCATAAAGAATTGTTTGGTGAATGGGGAAAGGAGTTTTCTTTTCAAATTTCTTCTTCTTGTTTTATTTTATTTTTTTATAGTCCTGGGGATTGAATCCAAGGCCTTGCATATGCTTTTTTTTTTCTTTTTCTTTTTCCAATTAAATTGTTATTAAGGTCATGTCTGTCATCCTGTAGTTGGCCGAATTCCTGTCCTTCCTCTTAGAAGCTGACCTACTTCCCCAGTTCTTGGCTAGGCCCAGGTCTTTCCAATCAAGCATTTATCTTTGAATAAGAAGTTGTATCATGTACCACTCTATGAAATCAAAACGTTCTTTCTTTGCTTCTATCAATTACAAACCCATCACAAGAAGTAAACAGACTACTCACTAACCTGAAATGGTACATCTTAACATGTTGACTTTAAAATTGCTTTCAAAATGCTAAGAACTACACAGCTTGTAACAGACTTACATGCCAGAAACCTGCACTTCATTCATGGCCTACCACTTTATGGAGATACTTGATACTAATTTGCAGAAGTTGATTTCAATGTTCTTATATTGTATATTTCTTACATCCACAGTTATGATTCAAGACACATATATGATGCATTGTTTAAAGAGATTAATGAAGCTGTGACATATAGGGATTCTACATAAGCTTTAAAATATATTTTTTAAAAATCACACTCTATTTTTTTTAAATCAAATTGTAAGTAGTCTGAGCCATACTTTTTAAGACTTTGAAGCCAGGCATGGTGGCATGCATCTGTAATCTCAGCAGTTTGGGAGGCTGAGGCAGAAGGAACACAAGTTCAAAACAGCCTCAGCAACTTAGTGAGACCCTAAGCAGCTTAGTGAGACCCTATTGCAAAATAAAAAATGTAAAAAGGACTCAGTGGTTAAGTGCCCTTGGTTCAATCCCTGATACCATAAACACACACACACACACACACACACACACACACACACACACACACACAACTAAATAAATTGGTATTGTTTGATTTCTCTGGAATTTCCCCTTCCTTGGGAAATGCAGGCACTCTTGGTGTCCGGCACACTCAGTCCCTCTATGCATTTTCTCAGCCATGGCCTTAGTATCACATTTTTCTTTATGTAATGTACTTGAGAATAACTTGGGAGCCTGCTTAAATGTAAATTCCCACACCCACAGAGGCAGTGAGCTAGAGTCTCTAGGAGAGGACCTGAGACCTGTGTGTATTAAGTTTTCCAGATGATTCTGAAGCTGGAGGTCTAGGGCCACTTTGAGTAGAGATGATATTTTTATCTTTCCAACACAAAAGCCTGGAAAGGAAGTAGCACAGTGACAAATTTAACATTTTTATCTGGCTTCGCACTTGTATTTACATGAATTTGAATTTGAGATTCTGAAATTGTTTCACATAAAATGAATGAAGTTGTAGAAGGAATAATACCCTCTACCTTATCACTCCTACTGTTTCAACAGCTACACTCATTTTATGATGGATGCTTTGGAGGCCAGGGTTGCATATTCATTTGGATTCTGGGCATGAAGTCTAAAAGATCCCTTACAAGAAATCTGTGAAATAAGAGCATGAACAGGCTTATGTCTCAATGTTGATTCTAGGATTTTGACTTACTAAATTTCCTAAACACTACAATTTTATTCCTTAACTATCAATAATTTGTTTTTTTTTTTCTTATTTTAAATCAGACATTCTCAGGGGGGTGACATTTCAGGAAGTGAAATTGTTTCTTAAGGGGCAAAAGTCTCATCCTTATGAACACAGCACAGACAGAAATGCAGTAATTAAGGGAAGAAAAAAAATTTCCTCTATTCCTCTGTCCTCTTATGTTCTGTCACTAGGGCCTGTGAATTAAACTGAAGTGGCACCCCCTTTCTCCACAGAAAAGCCCTCTTCACCATGGCTGATTTTAGGACAGTCAGCAAAAGAGTCTCTGTAAAAGAGTCCAATGTAGATAAACTTCCTATTTTCGTGTTGTCTTGTTTTACTTGGACACTGGCCGGGAAGATACCAGCACTCCAAGTGCTGGACACCCCCTTACTAGTTTTTCACAAACATATGTCCAGTATAGTAGTTTGTAGAACTGTGCAAAACAAGGCCTCTGTCCTTGAGCTGGGCTTCACAGAGATGTCTACATTTTTAAGATAAGTTACCAATGGGCTCCATGGTAACAGCTGGCAGAGGGAGAAAAGAAGCTCTCCCCTTCTCAGGTGTTGCCTTTGAAAAGTTAACTTGCCTAAAACAGTGAAAGAAAAAGCTGCTTTTATGTGAACTTCTGAGCCCCTTCCCTTACATGCTGGATAGAAAACTCTGAAACTCCCTGAACTCACGGTTCAGGGTATTAATTGATGACGGCAAAAGCTGTGCCCTCTGAACCTGGTTTCAGCCAACTAAAACTGTTTCCTGCTATCTTCGGTGCTTTGCCTCTTTTATCTCTACAACAAAACTTCAAAAGACAGATTAACAGAAGAAAAAAACAGTTTCTTTACTGTTCAACAGCCTGCACGTGGTAAATCTCAATGATAGTAACTCCAAGGGAGTTGGAATTCACAGTTTATATACTATTTTAATAGGAGAAGAGAGAAAAGCACTTATAGGAAACATTTTGGAAAGATAAATAGGTTTTCAAGAGAACAAACAAGAGATAATGTTTGTGAAAATATTTGTCTCTACAGGCACCAGTGATATTTCTATTTTCTTTGGGGTCATAAAGTTACCAAGAAGGGATTTAAGGTAATTTGCTGTTTCCCTGTTGGGAGTGGAACCCAGGGCTTCACTCATCCTAGGCAAGCACTCTACCACTGAGCTCTATGCCTAGCCGCCCCCCTTCCTTTTTTCTTTTCGTTGAAACAGAGTCTCCCTATATTGCCCAGGCTGGTCTTGAACTCTAGATCTTCTTGAACTCTAGCCTCCCATATAGCTGGGATTACAGGTGAATTCCCTGTACCCAGTTCTTAGTCCCCTTAAAAAATAAATTTAAGAAATTGCAAACTAGTACATGACACTAAAATTACTATAATGGTTACTTTTGAGGAATAAAGAAAAAGTACTTGAGAGGAAAATTTCTGGGGTATTGGAAATATTCCATTTCTTGATCTGGGTTATGAGTTCACAGATGTGTTCACTTTAGTTTAATTAATTGAATTTATAGTCTGTATATGTTCCCATACAAATGCTGCTCTTAAGTTAAAAATAACCTCCTATACACATGCGATTGAACTTCCCACTCACCTACACACACACACACAAGTCAAGCTTTCTACAGATCAAGGACTTAAATATATAATTTGTTCCCAAAAATGTGACCCCTAGAACCTTGTCCCATAAGTGCTCTTTATCTATTCCCTCACCAACTCGAAGAGTTCCCATCCTCAGTCTCACTCTCCTCTTGTTTTCCCAGGTGGTGATGACTGGATTCCTCTTAAGGGAATAGAATGACCCAGACACATTTAGCTGGGCCTCATGCCAGCTCTGACTCACCCCCAGCATCATAGGAAAGCATCTTATTTTAAAAGCATGATAGTAAAACCTGGAGTTTGGTTTGATTCCTTCTCATTTCCTAGAGGGATTCTGATGTGTGCTGATTTCCCCTCCTATGGACAGGCCATGAGTAAAAAAAATAATAATAATAAAATAAATGAAGACTTCATTCAATTCAGTTAGAAGAAAGCAGAAGTATATTTAACACTGAGAGTGCCATCTGGCATATGTTTGCGAAATGCCATAAACAACTCTGCTAAGAGCCTGAGACTTAAATCCTTTTTCTATGGGACATTACAGATCCCTTTCTTTGGAACTAATCTCCTAAGAAGTCCTAAAAATTGCTACTATGTGTCAATTTAAGAAGCAGAGTGAGACTACTACACAGTGGACATTTGTCTGTTACTTTGCAATTAGAAGCATCTGACACCTGGGCTCAGCATTGGAAATCCTGAAGAAAAGAAGTTGAGGCTTTGCCACTGCATTCTGGTGTCCACCTCTAGTTTCTAAAAGTAGTGATGGCAACAGTTCTAGCATAAAAGTGCAAGGATTGTGAAAGGTTTGAGATTTTATGCTATTTGCAGGCTAAGAAGTAGCCAGTTTTAGAAATGCTGGTAAAAAGCATAAAGACCCTCGGGTCAGGGACACAAAGACTCTGTTACTCATGGTACATTAAGCAAGGCCGACCTCAGCGCGTACACCTATTCCCCTTGACCCCAGTTTGCATGGGAGTGATGTGACTGGATCTTGCCAGATGTCTAAAAGTGTGGTGGGTGTGTTATAGGAGAGGAACCTGGATCTTTTATTCTGAGCAGTACTCATGCCTACCCTTTCTCTGTAGGAAAATACTGTCTCCACCTTCTAAGGCTTTTACTATACAAACATCCTTGAAAAGATAATCCGGAACAAATGCAATAAGTGCTTCTACTTGAAAGATATGCAGAAATGCACGACTCCAGTGGAAAATTATTTCTTAAGACAGGCTTACCAATGTTGGTAAAATTGGAGGTGCTAATCACAGTGACTTAACCCAGTGATGCCACGGTTTCGTCATCAGACCAGTTCTGCAGCATAATTCCAGTGTTGGATCTGGCTGCATTATCTTCAAACCAGATTCTTAAACCCGTGTGGAGTTTGTGAACTCTTGCCAATAATTTTTTTCTTGGATCCTGATTCATACACTAAAGGAAAAAACACTACTTAAAGAAATACGCCTAAACATTCCCATTTCTTGCCTTTCATTTTGGTTAGATGTTGGATAAATCAGCTGCCTTCCCATCTACAAAGGTCAGGGGTAAGGTCTCCCCTTCGTTCAATCTTAAAAGAAAGTTGGTACTTGTATCATCCAGAGAGCCTGTATTATCCATGTGCAGGCTCTCTGGATGATACAGGTACCAACTTTCTGAACATCAGATATACAAATGTCAAGGACATTTTATCTGAGGTGGGTTAAAACAGCTGCTCCTGGAGATGCTGAACCCCCAGCCTGCAAGTTTCTAGAAACTTGGAGATTGTATCTTAAACTATCTAAAGAAACTCAGCTTCCAGACAACCATTGATAAGTGTAACCATTTGTTAATTGCTTATTCTGCAACAATGCCTCCTGGAATAGTGTTTTTCAGTTCCCATAAGATATAATTTATGTTCATTGATTTGTTTAAGAATCTGCATATGAATTGGACAATAATCTCCATTTTTATACTTCGTGGTTAGCACACATTTTCATTCTGAGAATCTTAAAAAGCAATTATTGTACTTGGAGCAGTGCTTCTTAAGGTCAAAATTTAATACTGACTTTTGTCTAAAAAGTGTTTTGTATTGTCCTTATAGTAAATTTTTTTTTCTAATAATTTCCCGTGGGGAATTGAAATATTGCATCCTTTTCCCTCTTAGATGAGCTGCTTAAATTATGTTCCTACTTCTATATTTCACATTAGTTAAACATCCCAATGCACCTTCGATTTAAAGACTCAAACTGCTGAAAATGGGGTTTTTCAGCTATCTCTGACTTTACCATTCAATTTAAAAAGCAAGATGGACACCCAGATGCTATAAATTACAGTACTCAATGTTTCTTTAAAAAATATAGCATTTTTGGGCTGGGGATGTGACTCAAGTGGTAACGTGCTTGACTGGAATGCGCGGGTTCAATCCTCAGCACCACATAAAAATTAAAAAATAAAGATGTTGTGTCTGCTGAAAACTGAAAAATAAAAAATATTTTTTAAAAAACATACCATTTGTTAAATTTTATTTAAAGCACACTAGCAACACTTGTTTTTTTTAACAATTGGAAATAAAGTAAAATGCTCTTTGTTTCCTTGTTTGTTTTCCCATAATCAGGTAGGTTTTATTCCACTTATATTTTATAAAAAAAAAAAAAAAAAAACGTTGTTAGGTTTTCTTAACACTTGGACCACTTGTATCATTTTGCATTTTATTTTCAAGTTTTTATTCCAGCACTTTATGTTTGTGTGTATGTGCATATATTTACAGGTGTATTTTTATTTAATTTTTCATTTGTTCTAATTAGTTATATGTGACAGTAGAATGCATTTTGACACATTGTATACAAATGGAGCACAAGTTTTCATTCCTCTGGCTGTACATGGTGCAGAGTCACATCAGTAGCATAATCATACTTGTATATAGGGTAATAATGTCTGTCTCATTCTACTGTCTTTCCATCCCCATAGCTCCACCCCTCCCCTCACCCCCTCTGCACAATCTAAAGTTCCGCTGTAGTATGCTGATTTTAAGTCCCTTGGGTATTAACTGAGGAGTCGGATAGTTGAGTCAAATGGTGGTTCCATTCCAAGTTTAAGTAAGATGCTTTTGAAAAGTCATACAAAGAGTATTCATTATCAATATTTACATGTGATATTTCCACATTATTTCTCTCTGCACATTTTCCCGTGTTTAGATTAAAATGTATATTTCATTTATATCTTGATTATTTTTCCAGAAAGCTTCACATCACTTTTTTTTAAGTGTCAATGCTTCTAAAAGTGGGGAAAGGTAACAGTTTTATGAAAGAATTTTTAAAATATTGTTTTTCGGTTTATTGTTTCACTTTCCTATTCATAGTCCTTAGGTAAAATATTCCCTCCCTAAAAGTTAGTTTGAATTGGAGGGCTTCTGTAGGTTTGGCTGGGATGGGAGGGCATAGAGGGGATATGACTATGATAAAATGTAAAGTTAGACTATGTGTCCTAATTGATGGACATGAAGCTGGAATGGTTATTTCCAAACTAACACAGTTGCTAATGTGCCCTGAAACTATATGACCCCCCAGAAGAAAAAAGAATATGGGGATTCCTACTCAAAAATGGAATAATCCTGTTAGGTCAAGATAACATATGTCATCAAAAGGTACAGTAGAGACAAACTTAACAGTATTATTACTAATGCTAACAATGGTATTTAGTATTGTTTACTACCTGCTAGAAACCTTCTTGATCAGTACTTTAGATGTATTGTCTTATTGAATTATCACATAAGCCTTGAAGTAGAGAATATTATCATCATTATTTTAGAGGTCTGGAAATTGGGGCTTATAGAGGTTGAGTAACTTATTTAAGGGTAAAGAGCTTGGAAGTAGGAGAACCAGGACTCTGGAAGTACTGCTTTCAGTTTTAGAAATCATCCAGCAACAATGTATCGAGCTGGTGTATTTGGATGTAGAATTAATATTTTAAGAATATATTTAAAGATGTGGGAAAATGTTCACCATACATTAAGAGAAAAAATTATTAAAGAGCATATACATATTAATACTAATTTAATAAAATAAATATACATTGGGGCTGAGGGTGTAGCTCAATGGTAGAGTACGTGCTTGGCAAGTGCAAACTACTGGTTCCATCCCCAGCACTGCAAAAAATAAATGGACTGATATGTGGAGGGGTGTGTGTGTGTGTGTGTGTGAATTTTGTTTCTTCTTTTTGAATCTTTCTTTTTTTTAATAAATTATGTGGGCTGGGGGTATAGCTCAGTGGTAGAGCATATGCTTAGCATACGAGAGGCCCTAGATTCAATTCCTAGCATCAAAAATGTACAAATAAATAGGCTGAGCACAGCCGTGAATGCCTGTAATCAGTCTTTGGAGGCTGAGGCAGGATTTAGTGAGGCCCTAAGTAACTCAGTGAGACCCTGTCTCTAAATAAATATATATATATATATATATATATATATATATATATATATATATATATATATATATATATATGGTTTAGTGGCTAAGTACCCCTGGATTCAATCCCCAGTACCCCCAAAACAAAAAACACACAAATGAAAAACTATATATGTATAAAGGTTACTGAAGTGTAGCAAATTAATATATCCACCATTTCACAATTAAGAGAGAGTATATGTGTCTGTGTGTGTGTGTGTGTGTGTGTGTGTGTGTGTGTGTGTCCAATGATTGAACACTGGACTTCACACATGCTAGACAAGCACTTTACCATTAAGTTACACCCCTGGCCCCACTTTTGTTGTTTTTAAGGCAAGAACTTGTACCCAGGTACACCTATAATCCCAGTGACTGGGGAGGCTGAGGCAGAAGGATCTTGAGTTTGAATCCAGTCTCAGCAATTTAGCAAGGTCCTAAGCAATTAGAAAGACTGGACCTCGAAAATAGAATATAGTATGGGCTGGAGATGTGGCTCAATGGTTAAGCTGTCTTGGGTTTAATTCCTGGTACCAAAAACAAAAACAAAACTATAAAATCTACTAATTTAGCATGAGTCTTAAATAGAGTACAATTTTATTACCTAAAGTCTTCATGTTGTGCATTGAATCTCTAGACTTGCTCATACCCTGGTTCTCTTCTTTAGAAATATTCTAGTTTTTTTTAATGGAACCACCATTTGACCCAGCTATTCCACTCCTCGGTCTATATCCAAAGGACTTAAAATCAGCATACTATAGTAACACAGACACATCAATATTTATAGCAGCTCAATTCACAATAGCTAAACTGTGGAACCAACCTTTATGCCCTTCAACAGACGAATGGATTAAGAAAATGTAGTACATATACACAATGGAATATTACTCAGCCTTAAAGAAGAATGAAATTATGGCATTTGCAGGTAAATGGATGGAGTTGGAGAACATCATGCTAAGCAAAGTAAACCAATCCCCCAAAATGAAAGGTTCTCTCTGATAAGTGGATGCTGATCAATTGGGGGAGGGGGCATAGGAACAATGGAAGAACTTTGGGCAAAGGGGAGTGAGGGGAGGGGAGGGGAGGGGGCATGGGAGTAGGAAAAATGGTGCAATGAGATGGACATCATTACCCTAGGTACATGTATGACTGCACATAGGGTGCGACTTTACAACGTGTACAACCAGAGAAATGAAAAGTTGTGCTCCTTTGTGTACAATGAATCAAAATGCATTCTGCTGTCATGTATAACTAATTAGAACACATAAAATAATAAATAAACAACAGGTATATGAAGAAAGAAAATATTCTAGTTTTATATAAGAAGTAAATAGTTGGCTGTTTGCCTCAAAAGTTTGATTGGGTAATTGTTTAAATGTCGTTCTACAAAGCCTAGGGTAAAAAAAGAGAAATGTTTGTCTCAATCGAAAAAGAGCAGTGTGTGCAGTAGTAGATATGGACCCAACTGTTTCTCAGAGGCTCATCTTAGAGACTTACTGTGGGAAAACACCTTAGTTGAAAGCAGGAAATGCCACCACAAAGTACGTGGTTTGGTTTGCTGTTTTCTTCGAACTGAGATCACTGGGGGAACAGCAGAGGCTTTCTCTCAACTTTCTTACCTGCCCAACGACTCCGAAAGGAACTCTTTGTCAAGATTCCCCAGGAGTTTCATCAACCAGGGAAGATTAAACCTCTCCTCACAGAAGAGGAAACTAGAGGGTGATACTTGCCCAGAGAAACTTTGTCACAGGCCACACCTCTTGTGATTCTGAGGGCCCCATCATCTTATTTATCATCCCCTAAGTTGCCTACACCTCCACTCCCCTTTCCCTGATGAGGAGGGTGTACAAGTTTCTAGAGCTCCCTGGGTTTGGGGGTATTCACTTCTCATTCATGTGATGCTCCCATGCACATAACGAATGTGGACACCTTTTTATCCTGTTAACCTACCCACTGCCCATTCATTTCACAGAGTATTACAGACCCTCAGAGGATGGAGGGAATATTTTCCCTTCCCTGAACTAGCATGCAGAGCCTCTCTCCAAATCATCTTGAACACAGTGGCCTAATGCCTCTTGCAAAAATGGCCTTTCACAGTGTTTTGTTAGTGAGAGAGAAGGCGTGTGTCCTTCACAAAGTAAAATATTAGTATTATATAAGTAATAGATGTTCTTTGGAGGAAGATTGAAAAAAACTAAAAAAGAATAGCAGTACCAAGAATAGAGAAAAAAGAAAAAAAAAATTCCAAGATCACACATAATACCATCCCCCGTGAACCAAGAGCTCCTAGAATTCAAATCATTCTCCAGGCTCTAAATTAATGCTAGAATTAAGGTATCTCTATTGCAACAGTTTCCTTTGGCTAAGTCAATGTAGATTTTAATCAAGGTATTCCCAAATCTTAATGAAACAACTGCTGATAGATGCATTATGTCTCCTTTGTCTAGCCTGCATTGCAAACATCTCTGTTTGGCTCGGACACAGGGGCTGAAAAAGTAATCAAATGTTTACAAGTGTACCATTGTCTAGGAAAACAAGTTAAATGGACTGTAAATACATAGACTTTGTCTTCCCTTCCTCCACAAAAGCTTTTATTACTGCACAAACAAATTAATTTTCAGGAGAGTTCAGGGATGTCTCCTTATGTCTCAGTTATTGCTTGCTAACTGAGAATTCTCTTTTACTACTAACCATGGTGATAATTTTTTTTGCCAGGAGACCATAGAGTGCTGATCACTATGCTAAGTAAGCACTTCAGGATACAAGTTCAGTGAATATTCACAAACTCCCTTTGAAATAAGGCTATTGTCCCTGTTGTACTGATGTGGACATGAAAATTCAGAGAGGTTAATTTACTTGTCCAGACATCATGCCATTGTAAAGTGGAAGAGCTAAGATTCACACCCAGGTCTGACTTGACTTCAAAGCATCTTCTCTTAACTATTGGAGTAAATAGGCTCGCTTTACATCAAGATGGTTCATGTTCTTGGTTGTAAAGATCCAAATAGGGAGAAATGTTTTGGATTGTAAAAGATACTATAAAAAGGTCACCCACTCAAACTTAACTCAGTGAAGATACCACCTGGGAACTTAAAAATTCAACTTGTTCTTATAGCCTCTGCAGCATATGTCCCTGCTTATCATTATCTCAAGAGCCTCTTGAGACTCTTCCAATGGCTCAGGGCACCAACTCCCATCATGGCTGCACTACCACCTGTGTTAACAAGGAGGTTAATGTGACCTACATCACAGGTCAACCAAGGCAAGCCAATTGCGCAGCACAGCACCTAGCACGGATAAGGATCTCTAAGGTCAGTAGTTATCAGTAATGTTACTCACTCTCTGATGCCTGAGTTGTCATTAAGATCATCCTTTCCTGCCCCTCTTCCTTGCACTGCCCAGAACATGGGAGACATTTGTTAAGATTCAATTCCTGATGCACAGGCCTTCCCCATTCACACTCCTTGAGGCCTCTGCATTATTTGGGTTTCCTGTCACTATTTGACAAATGTTCCCCAAATCTACACCATGAGGCTAACATCTCAACACTTCCAGGCATTTCTTCTGCATTCATCCCAAGGACATCACTGTCTGACTAAAGCCTGTACTATTGTTTGATTTTATTTTATTCTTTGCATCTCAAGCAATGATAACACCACTCCTTTTGTAGTCCAGGCTCAAATCCTGTCCATAGACTGTCCTATAGCTGACACAGTGCTAGATGCTTTATAGACATGATTTCATTTAGTTGTCATTAAGTTCTATTATATTTACTCCTCAAGAAACTGAACCTTAGAAAAATGAATCCATTTACCCTTGAGGTAAGGTATAAGCCTTCCAAACAAAAGAATGCACTTTTTGTGCTCTGCCCGTTTGATGTCCAGCTTTCACAGATTCACTTATTTCTTGATAATTTGGAATAGATTCCCATTTGCTTCTACCTGCTGAGTGCCACTTTAATTCTGAACAATATTGTCTCCTGTTTTGCAGATTGCAGGCTTCTCTTTTCCATTTCATTCTGTGAACCACTTCCAGAAAAACAATCTTCTATCCTTTGGCCTAATTTATGCTCTATTATCTAACAGAATAGCTAAAGGAGCCAACTGACATCATGCATGGGGCAGCAATGTACAATTAGTAAAGGTAAAATTTAATAAAACTAGTAAGTGGCAAACTAATTATATTTTCTAACCGTAATGGAAAAGACATGAGACTAGACTATAGTGCTATCTTCAGTGACCTGGGCACGTTGTCCCCATTTTCAAGATCTTAGTTTCCTTAGAGTAAGGAAGTTGTACTACATGATATCTCCAGTGAGTTTTGATCCTAAAACTTGAACATTCTGTTGGTTTAACAGTCATCCTATTTTCTAATTCAAGGAAAAGTAAAGATTCTTCTGGTAAAAAAAAAATATTAATTAAAAGAGAGGCAATCTCAATAATCTTTTAGAATTTTCCCTTCTTTTTTAGAGAGGGGAGAATGTTCTTTATGTTTACTGAAAACATGAATAATATTATGACAGAGTAAATTATCGTGGCAAAGTCCTGCAATCCATCAGAGAAACTGAATTCAAGCCACTGTATAAAAAGACAGATTTATGATGATGTTGTCCCTTGGAGAACCAAATTCCTAAGAAACTGGTATATATTATATAGTTTCATTCAAGGTGTATTCAGTACTTTCAAATGGTAAATCAGTTGCTATGTACTGAATTATAGATAGCCTCTCAAAATTCATATGTGGAGTTTCTAACCCAAATGGAATTATATTTATAAATATGGCTTTTAGGAAGTTATAAGATTAAGTGGAGTCTCATGATAGAGCACTTGCATAGCATACACAAAGCCCTGGATTCACTCCCCAGCACCAACAAACAAACAAAACAAAGTTAGATGAGATCATGGGCTGGGGTTGTGGCTCAGTGGTAGAGTGCTTGCCTAGCATATGTGAGGCACTGGGTTCGAACCTCAGCACCACATATAAATAAATGAATAAAATAAAGGTCCATCGACATCTTTTAAAAAAAAATTAAAAAAAAAAAGTTAGATGAGATCATCCTGATTATGTCCTCATCCAATGAGATTGCTTTCATGCCTCCCCCCTCCTCCCACACACCCACCCTGTGATGACACTGAGAAGACACAAGTCTGCCAGCAAGGAGGAAGACCCTCATGAGGGCTGAATTATCTGACCCCAAAACCTTGAACTCCCCAGCCTCCAGAATGGTGAAAGATGAATTTCTGTTGTTCAAAGCACACAGTATGTGTTATTCTATGCCATCCTGAGCAGATTAAGATGTAAGAATCATCAACATTATGAGCATAAGTGTTAAGCCCAGCAGCACATGCCTACGTATGTGTTGAGAGAACTGTTATTTTTAGTATCTGTCTCTGGAAAATAGCATGTCTTTGCTTTTATATCCATAGAAAACTTGAAGAGTTGTGTTTTAAGGTATTATTTTTCACTACAGTAAAAGTTGTAGTGATCTCATTTTTTAATGAGCAGAAGATATTGTTTCTGTGCTGACAAAGTAAATAAGCAGTACAATGCCATCTGTGTATCTAGCATGTTTTCTTTTTAAAGGAAGCTGTTCAAAACACCTGAATAGCTGTTAAATAATAGCAAAAGCCTATGATGAAAGGGTTCCTATTACATTGGAGCAGCCCTAGGAGAGACATGAGTGTTATAGGGTATGTTTGAAGGGGAGGGGGAGGGATGCTGTCCCATCTCCACCCCTCTCCCACCTCCTTCCACCTTTCTTTCCTTCCTGATACTTGATTTGCATCTATAAGTCAGTCTGCAAAAAATGTTTTAAAACATTAACACCCCAAATACAATTGATATTTGGTCTTTTGTTAATGTCTTATTAAATCCAAGGGATCAAATGGTATTGGAGAATTTACATTTTTCATTCAATATCTGCCCATATATGGAAATGTTTAGTAGTAGGAAGCTCTATATCTGCAAAGCACTTTATAGTTGTCAGAATGTTCGCATATTCGTCAGCTTCATATCTACCTCAAGCGTTATATAAAGTCACCATTCTTATGTTTCCAATGAGAATACTTAGGCTCATGTACCTGAGGTCCAGGACAGTTTGTAAATAACAGCAGGGGAGTAGGTTCCAGGTATTCCCAAACCTCATGCAGTTGACAGAATAGAGAGATATGATAGGTATAAAATTGTCCAAGTCTAAAGCAGAGAACACAAAAATAAAGCATAGAAATGGGGAAAAAAAAACATCAAGTGTGCTTGAAATTTCTATTTTTGAATTACTTTATTCCTGCATTTAGTGACACAGGTTAAATTCCCTTAACTCTTCAAGTGAAAAATAAATTATTTGGAACTTATTAGCTCTTTAACAGCATAGATCTGTGATTAATCTCAAGATTTCTTTATATTTCTTTTCTTTTTTTCAGGTGCTGGGAATTAAACCCAGAGTGCAAACTAGGTAAATACTTTATCACTGAATTACATCTGCAGCCCTGGTTTTTCTCTTTACAAAAGTTTCGTGTCTAGCTTCTAGATGACTGGACTCTCCTATCCGCACCTGCTTTTGAGTGGTGAGATCACACATACAGCTCTGGGACTCTCCATCACAAACCCATGAGAGAACTGCAGTGAAAAAGTCAAGTAATGCACTTGTGTTTTTATGAAAATGATATTGACCTTGCAGAGTGTCTGAAAGAATTTCAGGAATTCCTAAACTATACTTCCAGAACTATTGGAATAATAATATCAAAACAAGGGTTTTAAGAACATGTGTTTTAAGATATGATTATTTCTGAGGCATATAGTTTAAAAAAATTTTTTTAGTTGTTGATGGACCTTTATTTTATTTATTTATATCAGGTGCTGAGAATCAAACCTAGTGCCTCACACGTGCTAGGCAAGCACTCCACTGAACCACAACTCTGGCCACCAAGGCATATACTTTTAAGTATACAATAATCTCTGAGATAAATATTTTCTCCAATTTAATTGGTTTGGCTATTTTTATATTTGTCTTTTCCTGGAGACTTTGACTTTAAAAACAATCCAGAAACAGGAAATCCTAAATCTGAAGGAACAAGGATTTCAGCCCCTTTGGGGTCAGCAAGAATGCCTAGTGTCAGGGCTTGGCACACTTTATTTGTCCACCATTCTGTGAACATACTTAGAGGAGTACATAGACATAGTTTTAGCTTCTGGATGAAAGCAAATTCAACCCTACAGACTTTCTGTTTGTATTATCACTTCCAAGAAGTAAGACCCCACCAGGCTGTCCACAGATGGGAAATTAAGACTATCCCAAGCTCTTGGCTTTCGAGTGCCCCAAAGAGAGTAGTAAACCTCCATGTTTTGATCAACCAGAGGCAAGAAGGGAACTTTTTGTCTTGAATACCCACACCCTGAGGGTATTCTAAATTCTTAGAACAGATCTATCTCTGGTGTTGTGAGACAGGAAAAAAATCTTGAGTCCTGGTTCCAGATTACTCATCATCCCGTGAGAAAGATATTAATGTTTTGTCACTTGTCTTCAGTTGGGACATACTTAAACATGGCATTGCTTGATGAAGCATTTTAGAATGCAATGCTCTATTTCTACAGATGCCATCGACTAAGCAAATGACAGGGGAGTCATAATCCCTTAATTCATCACTCTTCTTTCTGAAATAATGTGCTGTCTCTTTCTGCTTTATTCCCAACTTCATGCTCCTCTGAAATATTTATAATGTTTCTATTAAAAGTGAGGCACTTTGATAGACAGAATTTCATCTTTATCTGTCAATTCTGTTTTAAATTATTTATTTATTTTTGGTACCAGGGATTGAACTCAGGGGCACTGGATCACTGAGCCAGATCCCCAGCCCTATTTTGTATTTTATTTAGAGACAGAGTCTCACTGAGTTGCTTAGCATCTCACTTTTGATGAGGCTGGCTTTGAAGTCCATATCCTCCTGCCTCAGCATCTCAAGCTACTGGGATTACAGGCATGAGCCTCCATGCCCAGCTCTGTTTATTTTTAATTATTAAATATTTCTTCTTCCTAAATAAAAGGAAAGTATATTCTTTAAAAAGATTAAAAGTATAAATAAAAGAGATAGGTATAATTTCCAATGAATCTCTAAGAGGAAATTTTAATAAGTTTTCCCATAGCTTTTCTTTTGTTTTTACCTATTTGAGATTATCCAAATATTATCTTTACATCTTTTTGCTTAATATGTATTATAAGTAGGTTTAATGTCTTTAAAAACTCATTTTAAACATTTGGATTTCCAATGTTGGTGATGAATATTTCAATGGGAAAATCTTATTCCTCATTTCATATTTCCTCCAAACAAGTTGCTTCTTAGAAGTAGAATTACTGGGGGAGGTGGGTATACACACTTTATGTACTGAAAAATTCCTTTCCAAGCAATGTATCAAAATTACACCACCAGATAATTGCGCTGGATAATGCACTAGATAAGGTGCATTTCATTGCACCTCGACTGGTATAAAGGTATTTACAAGCAATCTTAGCTTATGATTGGTAAGGGGAAGGGAGTCTATCCTGTTAAAAAATTGTATTTTTTGCTTATTATTTAGATTGGATCTTTAAAAATTCAAGTATAACTACAAAGCATACTAAAATTCTCTAAGATAAAGGTTATATAAATATACTGTGATCACTCTTCTTTGATTCAATTAATGACTCAATTAATGAACCACCCTCAGAATTGTATCAAACCTCTTGGTGGTAAACACTGTAATAATTTTTGGCTACCTTAATCAGAAGAGAAATGTATTTGGAGACCATCAAGTGGCATATCAAAGAGACAGGGAGGCTGGAGAATCAGGCTTACCAAATAGGCAGGGAAACTTGGCAGCTGGAATCAGAATAGGTTACATCACTCCAACAGCCTGTTTAGATACCACTGGCACTGTCATGATGGATACTACCACCTGTCACTTCAGGCATTACTGTCCCCAGACATAAAAGTTACTTCACGGATGATGGAGTTACTTTTGTTTTTGGTACCAGGGATCAAATCCAGGGGCACTCATCCATTGAACTACATCCTTAACCCTTTTTATTTTTCTTTAGAGACAGGGTCTTGCTGACTTACATAGGGCCTCGATAAGTTACTGAGGCTGACTTTAAACTTGTAGCCCACCTGCCTCAGCCTCCCAAGCAACTGGGATTGCAGGCATGTGCCACTTAATATGCCTTGCCTGACAGGGTTACTTCAAAAACGTCTCTTCTTGATTCACAGAATCCAGATTCAAAGAGTGAGAGGAGACTCCGATTGGCTGAACTTAGTCACTTAATGATGCCCCAGCTGCTAGGTGTGACGAGTTTAAATGATCATTTTGCCTTAGCATCCCAAATTGCTGGGACTGCAGCTGTGTGCCACTGCACTTGGATTTTTAATATGAATTGGCTGCTTGGTAGTAAGATCATCCATGCATGATTAATGACTGCTATAAATATGTGCCTGGAATTCTTTATTCATAATACTTTTTAGGACTCTGGTTAGCTTTCTTCTTTTTTATTTTAAATATTTTTAGTTATAGATGGACACAATATCTTAATTTTATTTATTTATTTTTTTAATGTGGTACTGAGGATCAAACCCAGTGCCTCACACATGGTAGGCAAGTGCTTTACCACTGAGCCACCATACCAGCCACTGGTTAGCCTTCTTGTCATTGAATTCTAAATTGTCTAGTAGATCATGAGATGCAGTCCAGAATTGCAAACCCAAATTTCTACCAAATTCTTAAATGTCAGTGAGGTGGTTGGTAAATGGACAGGAGTGGTGGAGACTGCAAAAAACTGAAGAGCACCTTCACAGTCTAAAGGGAACAACTGCTATTCATCTCCAGCTGATGGTTGCTAGACCCTCCAAGGACCAAATACTGTCCCATCTTATAGCTTTTCAGAAAATACAAAAAAAAAAATCTGAATTTTTGTGAAATTTTCTAAATTTAGAATTTGGAACCAAATTCAAACCCTTAAAAGTTAAGGCTGCCAACAGCTTCCATCAAACCTCTTTATTTAAGAAAATCAATGCAGGATGATGACACATAAGATGAAATGCCTGAGATCAAATAGCTTGCGAGGTGACAGATCCAGGGCTAGAAGTCTGGATTCCAAAGAAAACCAACCATCCTACTCTGTAGTCGCTTCTCCCATTTGCAGCTAGCCTCCCAACCAAACTCAAGAAGAGTGCCTGAGTTTTATCCAGTACCAGCAGCTTTAGTAAAATATTTACAAACTAATAGAATCTGTTCAGCCAACAGAAACAGTTTTTAATATCAGATCAGAGTGGCTTTTATTAAATTTTTTGCTCCCAGATGTGAATTTAACTTTAAACTTCTACTTCTTTCTAGGCAAGCAACCCAAGATAAATAACTTTTCTTCTCTGTATCTTTCTTATGGAAAAAATCTGAGTACTTTTTATACACGGGTTTGTAACAGATAAATAAGATTACATGTATTGAGTGCTTGGCACAATGCCAGGACCATGTTTTTTTCTTTTTCTTTAAAAAAAAAACACATGAATGAAGTGATAATAACAATATAATAATATCCAGGCGCTAGGATAATACGAAGTTCAGGAAGGTGTATAGGAGAGATAATGTCTTTCTTGGTGAGCATGTCCAGTTATGGATAAATCTCAAAATGAAATTTTTGTGTATGTGTGAGTGGGGTTTTTACCAAAACCCTATCCGTTGCCAGTTTCACTGTCAAATCCAGCTGCATTACAGCTTGTGTGCTCTGCGGTCACCATTCTGGTCCATCAGGGTGAAAGTGATGGTGGAATAAAGGGGGAGTCCAGGTGGTCGCGGGCTGGGCAAGAGGCGTGGTTTTCAGATGGGTAAGTTGCACCCAACCGTTTCACGCTAGTTCTAGGCCGTCCGCAGGGCCCTGCCGCCACCTGCGAGGTTTTTCTGCAGAATGCGGGAGGCTGTGGCCGCGGAGGAGGGGGCGGAGGCAGAGGCGGAGGCGGCACCCAGGGGCTGGGGCCGGGGAAGCCAGGACCATCGCAGTGACAATTTCTTTTCCTGCGGCAGCGGCAGCAGGGAGAGCTGCTGCAGGTTGCGAATCAGCGGGCCTGCGCGCGGGTTTGCAAGGACGCTGTTCCACCCCGGCGCTGGGCAGGCGGGCTACGATCGGGAGGAAGAATAGGAGAAAGGGGAGCAACCTACGACCCCGAACGAGTGGAACTAGCAAAGCTCTTCGGCTGGCAGGGAGAAGCGGGAGGAAGCACGCCGCGGAAAGCGGGTGGGCGCCTCCTAGCTGGGTGCCATTATCAGTCCGCTGCAGTACCTTCCAGCAAAAGCCACCGAATACGGGGCTGTAGCGGCCAGACGGATGCCAAAGCCACACGGCGCGCGAGCGGGCAGCTGCCGCGGTCGCCGTCCCACGCGGGCCCCGGACATCAAGGGCTGCTGGTGAGTAGACGCGCGCGCGCGCGCGGTAGAGTGTGAGCGCGCTCCCGCACAAGCGAGTGTGCACGCCAGGAGCGTGTCTGGTGGCTCGGCGCGCGCCGGCCCCTCTTCCGCTGACGGCGTCGGGGCGCCGGCTGGCTCCTAGGGGAAGATGCGCTCTGCTGTCTGCTTGCTTCCTTCCAGCCAGCGCTGTGGTCCGGCCGGCTCCCGTGCGCTCCTCCGCCAGTCCCTAGGGGTTAGTTTCACCTTGATGGGGAAGGCAGAGGCAGGAAGCTGTGGTTCCTGGTAGGGGGCGGGACTCTGGCTCCAACTTGTACCTAGGTGCGCGTGCTTTTCTTGTTCAGACTTGGAATGCAACCGTGAAAATAATGTCTACATAAAGATCACCGCTCTGTGACCGTGCGTGTGTGCAGAAGCAGGGGGGCAAGGGTTGGAAAGACTGACATTTACTCCTGCAAGGCGTGTGGGACGCCTTTCTAGATTTTTTTTTTTTTTTTTGCCTTTTCAGAGCGATCCTTTAAAGACATTTCTGCCTTCCGAATAACTTTAGCCTTCACTGAAAACCCCCAGTAAAATGCACTAAGAAGTGGAATGTCAACAAAACACAATTCTCCAGAACTCTAAAACAACCAAGCCTAACGTGGTTTAGTTCCCGAAGTTTAATAAAAGAAAATTGCATAAAAGAAAATTGCCGAAGGAATAAATAATTCAGGAAACTCAAGCTGGTCTAGAGGACTGGAAAAAATCTCTAGTATTGGGAGGAGGGAGGAGGGGCGGCTTGCTTTCCGGAAATCAGTGTTTGGTAGCAAGTGAAACAGACATCATTCAAAGTAAGTGACCATACTGCTTTTTAAATATCCTGTTAATCGCTGAAAATAAAATGAAGTCTTGGATTTTAAGACATTTTCAGGAATATAGAGAATATTTCTAGGATGCTGATTTATGGTTCATGATTCAAGATCCTGTCAAAATCGGTAAGGAAGATTTGTTCCAGCAGATAAATTACACCTGAATGTTTGATTTCCTGTTTCAATTTTGGGGGAGGAGTTTTTTTTTGTTGTTGTTTGCTTTTCTTTTTGCAGTCCTGGGGATGAAAGGCAGACCCAGTGGCAAGAGCTCTACCTCTGAGCTACATCCCCAGCCCATAGGCATTAGTTTTCTATGGTTGTTTTACAGAGATTTAACCACTATGTTTTATGGTGTTCCCAGACCTTGTTTCAGTTGGCAATTGTATGTTTTTAGGATGGATGGTAAATTTAAGTTCAAAATGTACTCCATGACTGAATTATATCTGACATATTTGTAGCTACACTATACATGTTTTGTGTTAATTTTAAACTGGAGTCAATGTCTTTGAGCCCTAGGCTCTTCTTACCTTCTTACCTCCATTAGTGCTTCTTCTATTAAAAGGCATGAAATGTTACTGGAATCTACCTGGAAAATAATGACTGCATGCTTTCTGTTAAAGTTTACATACAGCAAATGTTTGCCACATGGAAATACATTTTTGAATATACTTTGCTTGTAATTTATGCATCATCTGTTTCTTGGGAATTTTTTTCTTCTTTTTTTGGGGGTACAAGGGATTGAACACAGGGGCACATAAAACACTGAGCCACATCCCCAGTCTTTTTAATTTTTAATTTTGATACAGGGCCTAAGTTGTTGAGGCTGGCTTTGAACTTTCAATCCTCCAGTCTCAGACTCCCAAGCCACTGGGATTATAGATGTGTGCAATCAGGCCTGTCTTTGTTTCTTGGGAATTTTGAGAAGAAACTTGTTTTATACTCTTTTGTAGAGTAAACACCATTTGGACTATGAAGCAGATGCTAAGTCTTTTACCTGTATCTCAGTCTTCAAGTCCAGTTTCTTGTCTGCTATTGCCCTATTTGGTAGTATTTTTAGTGCCTGGGTGGGATTTGGAGAGGGCATTGAGAGGACTTTCATGTGTCCTCAGCAGACAGATTTGCTCCTGGAAAGAGGGTGTTTATGGGGTTGATTCCTGAAAAGGGTGCATAAAAATACCTAAAGAGTTGTTGTTAAAAGTTTTCCTCTTCTTACTTTTAGGATATAGGACTTATTTTGGTCACATCCCTCCTTTTTAAGGACTCTCTCCAGGCCTATTTACAGCTACAATATAAAGAGTGAGATTGCAGTTTACAGAAAAGAGAAGCCTGATAATTCTTGCTCAAAAATATGACAGGGAATCATGTAGATGCTTTCTGGGAAGTGCCAGGTGCCTTCCTAGTGGATACATCTGCCAATTAAAGACATTTTAATTAAGCTATTGGATGTGTGATTCTAATAATGGAATTTTTCTTGGCTTTGTAAAAAAAAGTGGCTTCAGTTAAAACTATGTGAAATGACTCATGGTTTTCCCTGAAAATATTAGTTTGTTTTTCCATCCCTGAGGGCTAATGGGTTGCAGCTGTTCAATAAATATATTTGTTAAATGAATAACAAATCCTAGAATGTCTTTATCTTCCCAACCTAATTACTCTGACCTTTCTGGTATTGATTTTATTCTAGTCATAACTTTAAAAGAATCACCAAACCTTTCACCAAATTGCAGCCCCATTGATAAAACCAACTAAGAAGACTATCTTCCTCAAGTGAAGGAACAATAGCAATCCCTCTAAAACTGCTATATTGGTACCTGTTGACTTGCTTATTCTAGCTGTCTGGATATGTGAACTATCCACCTGGCTGTGTGAGCCTACGTTCAGAAATCCTGAGTTGACATCAGAATGTTCAACTCAGGAATAATCTGGATGGGTCTATGTCTGGATGTGGCTTTTGTCAGAAATTATTTGCATTTCTAAGCAAGTCACATGAACTTCTAGTACAATCCTGCATCTCCTCATGCCAAGCGGAGGGGCCAGTTGAACATTTGGCAATTGACTAAGTCTTTAAAATACATACTACTTGATGATTTTTCTAAATTTTAAATTAAATCCATGTTATTTTTGTCTACTGGTGCAGTTTGTTTAGAGACATTAATCCAGGCTGGTGGGTTACTTAGTAACTTGTGTTTATTAAAAGCAATTCCTTAATATAAATTCCAGTAATTCCTATGTTGTGATTAGCTGTTAACCTTTCAAGGAACTTTAGAAATGGGGCATTGTTCAGTTTGGAATACAAGAAGATCATGCCTTCCTTTTGTTTTAGTTCTAACTTCTCTAATCACTAGAGGTTCTCTATGAGATTCAGAATCTAACTTCAAGATGAAAGATTAGAAAGCTATACAAAGTGTACCTAAATATTAACATTGCATTGTTTAATAATAATGCAAAATTTCATCAATATTCTTCCCTTTATATGCTTCTCTGATCACGTTTGTTTCATTCTAAATAAAATCGAGTGATATTTTCAAATTTTTTATTGAGCTATGTCCAAAAATAAACACATAACATAAAGAAAATGCTTATCAGCATTCTGCAGTAACACAAATACTGCTATTCTCTGCATAATCAAACAAGGCCATTCATATCAAGTATTTATTTGATAAGTAGGTACTTGAGCCCTTGAATGAGAGTTAAAGACATGTTCCCTCCATGACTTATTAAGGTCCTTGAAAGCCAGGAAGAAGAATTTTTATTGTTAGTTGGTTGTAGGTTCCTTGACAGAGAGTAAGGGATGAAAGCTTCTTTTTGTGAGATCACTTTGGCAATTGAGTGGGAGTGGAATAATAGAAGAAAGGGGGATGTGATTATCTGACATCAGGTGATGACAGTATGATATAAGAGCCCTGGGCATTGAGATGAAGAAGGGAAAACTTCAAGAAGTCAGACATCAGAGTTATTTGTTGCATGTGGAAAGGACACAAGTATGATCACTAACATATTCTGCCCCCACTCAGGCCAGCTGATGGCTGCATTTGTTCTTGCTGGGCTCTGGGTAACCTGCGAATTATGCAAATGTTTGACAAGTATTTCCTAATAAATGTTAAGGATTGGCCTTGTGTTGTATGCCAGAGATAGTATTAAGCAGTACTTGGAATAACATATGAAATTTCAAGGATGATCAGTGTTAGGAAATGAAATCCTTTTGCCACTGACCAGTTGTATATCTCTGTGCAAGTTACTAACTTCTTGGAGTCCCCGTTTCTTCATGTTTCAATTGGGATGTTAGTTTCTATTTCATAAGGCCCAGCAAGGAATGAAAAGTGCTTAGAACAGTGTCTGGCAAAAAGTTAATGTTTTATGTGTTTGTTTTTCTTGTTTTTATTAACACATAAAACAACCTTATGCAATAGGTACCACTTTACAGATTTAAAAAGTAAGACTCGAAGAGGCTAGGTAAATTGCTCAGGGTCATAGGCTGGTAGATAGATGATAGAGGTGGGAGTCAAACTCAGACAGTTTGACTCCAACACCTGCTTTCCTATCTTGAATAGATTCCTGTTTCTTATCCCACATGGTAGGTGCTAGGGATACTGATTCAAGTAAAAACAGTGTGGGATTTTTCTCATGGAGTTTTAGAGATCCAGTCATCCCTAATGTAGATTTGCTATCTTTAAAATAAAATTAGCACACAGGTTATTGGCTACGTTTTTCTTTTCTCAATGTTTTCATATTTTATAATTTTTTTGAAGTTCTTTGTCAAAAAGTATTATAGTTTGTGTTTTTACATAGGCTTTAAAAATTTGTTATTTTTGCCTAATACCATTGACATGTACAGCACATACAACTGTCATGTATTCAGTATTCAGTGGTTCTTTTCTGGAGGCAGGGAGGAGATGCCTCCTTAATATAGCATATCAGGTTCTGGAGTAAGTATCAGTATTCTGAGACACTTTGGTGCCATTCATCTCTCTCCATGGCCCTAGAGTCTTGTATCTCTCCCATTTGTGAGCCTGGTGAAGTGATGATGGCATTTCTAATCATTTTTTTTTCACAGTTAATTCAGAAAATTCTACAGAGTAGTGGCAAAGTAAATTTTAACTGTTCTTTAACTTGATGAAATTACACATCACTATAGGAGGTCAGATTTTAATTATAGGTGGGAAGATTGCTATGACAGTAAAGAACGAAAATTGTCAATTTCTCCAGAGGTTCTCTAGAATGGAATCTGCCATCACTGATTTCCATATTTTGACATTGTTACACTAATGCTTATAATCTTTGTTCTCATAAATAACTCACAAATCTATACCTATTATTGTGGGTTTCCCCTTCCCATACCCTTCTCTCTCTTTTCTTTCTTGGTCTGAGAATTGAACCCAGGGCCTCATGCATGCTAAGAACAGGCTCTACCATTGAGCTATACCACTAGCCCCAGTATTGTGTTTTTCTAAGTAAATGCCAGTTTTTTTTCTGGTTTTGCATGACACTCATGGATGGAATGAATTCTTTAGTAGAGGAAAAATAAAATAAAATCTCATCTTTTTAAATATACTCTGTATTCTTTGATTTACCCTTTTGTGTAAATTATGCATCTTATGATTTAGTTAAAGTTCCATTCATTCTAGAAAAAACTTTTCAAAAATTTCATGAGTACAGACTTGATTAAGGAGATTTGGTGAATTTGATTTTTTGTTTGTTAAAGTTTTGCCATCTTTAATGTTTTAGTGTCATTCTAGTACTGGAACCAGAAATTCACCAAATGCCCAGATAAGAGATAAGTGCTAAGGGACCCATCACAGAATAGTCATTTTGTTGCTTTGACTTGATTCACTGGCTTATTTTGGAAACATGAGGCCAGCATGACTCATTTTTAACCCTTCTGGTTCCGTGTGAAAACTGCCTGTTTTGCATTTCCCCATGTTCAGAGAGAAGTCCCGGTGTGGGCTCCTTTTGTGAGCTCTGTGCTTCTAATGCCAGTGGCTGGAGCAATAATTTCTGTACCTTTAATTAAAAGCAGAAGGAAAACTACAATCAGTAATGGAATTATGGTTAAATTCATCTCATTTAAGGATACTGCCTTTTCATTCTTCCTGTTTTAGACAGGATAATACTCTGTCATTATCTATCACTAGAGCCATATGTTTTTAACACTAGAAATGCACATTTTAACAACTGAGAAAAAAGGAAGAGAGCTCATTCTTGCCTGGGGGGGTCTGTGCTTCTATCTTCTGGTGGATTGACTCTGTCCTTTTTTCTGATCTCTTTTTCTCTGAAAGGCTGGTTGATAAATTGTCCTACAAGGTAAGTTCTCTTTAATTATAGGCACATTATGGACATGATGGTTGGAATGAGATTAGAAAAGAAAAGCTTGGAAAATCTTTCATGTGTTAGTTAGTGTTTAACAGCACAGGAAAACTCCTTTCTGAAACTATGGTACTTTATATATAAGTAAAACTAAAACTACTTGAAATCACTGGTGGGGGTGGAATTTTGCTTTTCCAATTCATGAAAAATGCAAGAAATCAAAAAGTGGATCTTGAAAGAAATATGTATGGCATGTTTTATGGTATATATAATCATTTTCCTTTTGTCAAGTGTAATGTTATTGAAAGATGTAGAAAGGTAACTAGGACAATGATTCTCAAATTATCCCCCCCAAAAAATAAAATGTCCCCCATCCCACCCCGTAGATTGTTATTCAGAAGGTTTGGGTGGAGCTGGAACCCTTCCTTTCAATAGTCTTCTCAGAAAATCCTGACATAGGTGATCATAAACTATACTTTGAGAAAAAACTCATTTTATACTCAATCTTTTGCCTCTCCTTTTATGTTTTCAGCATTGATTCTTACTGATTTCCATAGACATTCTCACATAATAACATATTTCAGTACAAACACCTCACTGTTGTCTTGGAGTGATTATACTGGAGTAAAACACTTTCTCTCATCTTATTAATAATTCCTATTTTTTTTTGATGGACAGAATCAGAAAACCACAGTTGGCAGTAATATGTTAGAGATAATATTATGTGTCCTTCTGAATGTCAGATGATTAGATAAGAGAAGTTGAGGAAGACATAGGAGGAAGTGATAAATAGTCTAATAATACAGAAGGAAGGAAAGGGAGTCTGATTACACTGAGAGCCTTCATGGGCTGTCTAGCTAAGGTGTTTAAACTCCCTCTGGTAGGTACTATGTTGATACCGAGCATTTTTGAGCAGGGGACTCACCTGATGGAAACAAATGTGCTCCTCAGCAAGGACCACACAGTATCTAGTCCAGAAACAGGATCAAGAAACAGTAAAGCAGACTGGTTTGTCACCATAAAGGCAGAAGAGAACAAGGATGAGGATTTGGGTGCAGAATTTGGTGAGACCAACTTTGAAGGCCTTTGTAATAGGATTCTCCAACTCTGTATTCCTGAACATAGCTGGTAAATTGATATTTCCAGCAATTACATGCTAATGATATGTAACTTTAAGACTACTGTGTAAGTCAGGTTTTTGTGGTGATAAAAATACCTGACAAGGACAATTTAGAGGAGGAAAAGTTTATTTTGGCTCATGGTTTCAGAGATGCAGTCATTGTTAGGCTGATTCCATTGTTCTGGGCCCAAGATCAGGCAGAACATCATGGCAGAAGGGTGCAGTGGAGGAGCACAGCTCTGTTGATGGCATCCTAGAAACGGGTGGGTAGGGGCCACAAGAAGATGAACCCTTTCAGTGCATGCCCCTAGTGACCTATCTCCTCCAAACAGGCCCCACCTGCCTTCAATTATTACCCAGTTAGTCCACTCAAATTAGGATGGACTGACTAGGTTGTGCACTTATAATCTAATCATTTCACCTCCGAATATTCCTGTATTAACACAGTAGCTTTGGGGGAACACCTCATATCCAAACCATAACAACTACCTAGGTTAGCCATCAGTTTCTCCCACGCATAGAAATTGAAGAGACTAGGATTCAAATCTAGAACAATTGACTCAAAGCTTTAAGACTTAAAAAAAATTATAATTTGTCTTTTTGTAAAGTGACATAGACTGATAACAAATATACAGAAATGAATGAATTGAAAATGAAAGTCCCTCGAGGTCCCACCCTGGAGAGATCAGCTAAGAAAAGAAATCAGCACATGGTAATGATATGTAACTTGAAGACGACTGTGTAAGCACAGGTGTTCCAGACTTTTTTCTCCCAAGTACCAATATAAACTAATACATATACATTCATACTCCAAGGATGAAGTCGTGCTTTGTATGTTAATTTACAATTTGGTTTTTTCACTTAATGTTCTAACTTGAGCAAGTCTGTGGCTCAGTGCACAAACATGTGGGTCTCTTCTAAAGGCTTGATTTGAAGCCAGATATTTTTTTTTAATATGCCCTTTTATGGCTATTTATTTTGTTCTATTTCAGTTTCTAATGTAAGTATATTCATACTACCTAATTAAATAAAATAGATACCACAAAAGTGGACAACCAAACAAAAGCCAATGAAGAAAATATACATCAAACTCTCCTCTCTCATGCTATTGGATTCAAACATGGACATCCAATTCTACTTAAAAATAAAATAATAATAGTAACTAGCTTTTATTAGTTTTTTTTTTACTGTACTAGGTACAGTTGAAAGAATATTAAATGCTAATATTAAATTTTATTCTTCACAAACTGTTATGAGGAAACGACTGTTACAGTGGTCACTTTGAAAATACAAAAAACTGGTAAAGAATCCAAAAATCTTTTCCAGGATCATAGATTTATTACTTGATACCAGGATTTGAGTTTTGTCTTATAAAAAGCATTATAATAAATTTATGTATACACACATTGAGCATTTGTCACTCATTCTGTGCCTGGTCAGATGATTTTTTCTAGGACCTCAGATCTAGCACAATATATGGACTATATCAGACACTCTGTAAATGTTTCTTGAATATTATTAATTCCATTAATATTCCATGATTTTAAATTTTTTCAGATTTTGCAGCCCAGATAAAATACCCAGACCAGAGCATTCTCTTTGGCTGTGATATTAGTATAGGCTACTAGATAAAAAGATTTAAGTCTAGAGTCAACAAGATTTGATTACTTAACAACTGTATGGCCCTATGCAGCTATTTCTTTTCGTTTCCAAAATTTTAATATTTTTAAACCATTGCTGCTGGTGTGTGTGTGTGTGTGTGTGTGTGTGTAGCATTTGGGCAGAACAATCTATGGGGAAATCTTAGAATTGGAATTTCTTGGTCAATAGGAGTGTATATTGTAAAAAAAAAAAATGCCAATTTTTCTTGTAGTTCGCCTTCTAGTTCATCTATTGCATTTAGTTGTCATGTCTCCTTAGTCTTTTTAAATCTGGAGTTGTTGCTCAATCTTTCTATTTTGACACTTTTTAAAAAGAATACTGGCTGGTGGTTTTATAGAAAAATCCCTTGATTTGGATTTAGCTGATGTTTCTTCAGGTGTATTGTAATCAAGAGTGCATCCTAATCTGGTGGTGGTCAAAGGTGTCTTTCCTGAGGAATCTGGTTAAACTAACACTGGGAAGATGAATCAGAAGTGTGAACCAAGGAGTGGGGTATTTTCATTGATTTTGCACAGTGCATTTTAGCAACCCAAAGGCGTCAGTGTGTAGAGAAGGGCAAGTGAAAGAAGGTTGGCTAGGAATGAGCTGGGTCAGACTCAGGTTTGCAGGACCTCAACACCTGTGGTGTTGAGTTCTGTAGTTTCAGTGACCGGCAGTCAACAAAGAAGGATGAGTACAATGCAAGATATTTTGAGATAAAAAGGGACCACATTTGCATAAATTTTATTGCATTATGTTACATTTGTTCTACTTTATTACTAGTTATTTTTGTTAATCTCTTACTGTGCTTAACTTACAAAATAAACTTTGTCATAGGTAGGAATACTAAGAGGAAAATCATGTGTAAAGTTTTGTGCTATTCATTGTTTTAGTCATCCACTGGGGATCTTGGAACATATTCTCTATGGATGAGGAGGGGGAAATACAATAGGATATTAATAGTGATGGCAAGCCACAAAGGAGCTTTAAGCAAAGAAATGACAGTATTCCAGTCAAGTTTTTAAAAGATCACAACACAGGTCGTATATCGAATTAATCAAAGAGGAGCCAGCTAGAAACAAACACATCAGCTAGAAGGCTGTTCTAGCAACGTAGACAGAAAAGGGCAGAAGTGGTTAGGGTAAGAAGATCTTGAAAAGATGGTGAGAAGATGCAGATTGGAGAGATAGTTTAGAGATTGCATTGAAATCCTTAGATATAGGTGGCAGGTAGGACTTGAGGTTGAAGGACAGGCAGGGAGGGGTAGGGAGGTGTTTCCAGGGTTTGCCATTTTGTGTAATCCACTGGGTGTTGGTTTCATTTGTGGAGATGAAAGATGCATTTCTTCACCTTTTGACAGTGAAATTAGAAGCATCACCATCTCCAGCTTCCTTAGATGCTGATGTTTACAATATTTTCCCTCAGTTTTGCTCCTCTATTGTGTTATGTTCATTTAATTTCCAAGTTCTATGATTTTTCTTCAGTGTCCTCCGTGGCTATTATCCATCTCCATTCCTTTCAGACTCGACCAACCTCATTCCACAGTTGCACTTTTCTCCCCTTTGGGTGGCTACTTGCTGTCCTCTCTCCAACTTTATTCATCACTGTCAGATGATTTAAATCTATAAATGTGTACTGAGTGCCTGGTTTGGGCAGATCACCTTATGGGTGAAAGTTGAGAATTAAACAAGAAGGTAAAAATATATGAGGATCAATTCCTGATTGTAATTTGAAGAGAAAGAAAAGGACATTTTACCTGGCGATGAGGAGACAATCTTGACACACTCCTTACGTAAAAATAAATTATATAAGGATCAAAGCTGTTTATACAAAAATGCCTAACCATCAAATTATTGGCAGAAAATAAAGGTAGATGTATTGTAAAATTTTTATGATCAGTGAGTTTGAAGACCTTGAATGTTCAGGGACTTAGATGTAGATATCATAAAAAAGATTGATTTGGATGGGAGTATAACTTAGTCATTGAGCACTGGTCTGGCATGCACAAGGCCCTAGGTTTGATCCCCAGTCCCACAAAAACAAACAAACAAACAAACAACCCCCACACACACCAACTTAAATTTTTACATTTTATATAAAAACAAAACAACTTCTGTCAACCAAGAATTTTTACTTATTTAATAAATGTAAGGAATGATGGAAATAGAAAAATCTCCATTTTCAAATATCACAGTAATAATTGTTTTGGGCAAAAATCATCTTTATTTGCTAAAATTAATGGGTAACAGAATATTTTCAAAGCAGTATGGAGATTTCTTGGAAGACTGGGAATGGAACCACCATTTGACCCAGCTATCCCTCTCCTTGGTCTATATACCCAAAGGACTTAAAAACAACATACTACAGGGGAAAAAAACAGCCACATCAATGTTTATAGCAGCACAATTCACAGTAGCTAAACAATGGAACCAACCTAGATGCCCTTCAATAAATGAATGGATAAAAAAAATGTGGCATTTATACACAATGGAATTTTACTCAGCAATAAAAGAGAATAAAATCATGGTATTTGAAGGTAAATGGATTGAGTTGGAGAAGATAATGCTAAGTGAAGTTAGCCAATCCCCAAAAAACAAATGCCGAATGTTTTCTCTGATTTAAGGAGGCTGATTCATAGTGGGATAGGGAGAGGGAACATGGGAGGAGTAGACGAACTGTAATCAGGCAGAGGGGTTGGAGTGGGGAGAGGGGCCATGGGGTTATAAATGATGGTGGAATGTGATGATCTTATTGTCCAAAGTACCTGTATGAAGACATGAATTGGTGTGAATATACTTTATATACAACCAGAGATATGAGAAATTGTGCCTTATATGTGAAATAAGAATTGTAATGCATTCTGCTGTCATAAAAAATAAAAAAAGAAGAAAAAATATTTTCAGAATCTAAAAATAACTACCTACAACATACTACAACATACTTTTTTTTTTTTTAAATGGGGCTGAGAATTGAACCCAGGGCCTCATGCATGAGATATCACTGAGATATCCCCCTGACCCCAAATACTTTATAGTTACATTTGAAAATATAGTATCTTCATAGGGGAGAAAACTACAGAGGTAGTAATGGTCAAAGTTAACATTACCAATAATCAGATAAATGTATGATCTATGTCTCCTGATGCACTAAGAAAATATATCCTTGCCCTAGAAGCATTTTTTGCTAGCAAATACATAAATCTCATCATTTCCTCTAATTTTTCTCTGTAGCAGTTGCCATCATTTTTATTACACCATTGTGTAAATAATTGTTTAATAGTTTTACCTCTCCGTCCCAGCATTTGCTCCTAGCAAATATGTCTCTTTGCTTACCATTTTTTTTTCTTTTGTACTGGGGATTGAACTCAGGGGCACTGACCACTGAGAAACCTCCCTGGGAATACAAAATCAAAATATTTTGTATTTTATTTAGAGAACAGGGTCTCACTGAGTTGCTTAGCACATCACTTTTGCTGAGGCTGGCTTTGAACTCATGATCCTCCATCCCACAGCCTCTCAATCTGCTGGGATTACAGGCATGCACCACACTCCCAGCTCTTTGCTTACCAGTTTCTAACACAACACAGGGTTCATAAACAATGTTGAATAAGTGAATGAATAAATAAATTTTTTTGGAGCTAGCAGTATTTGTGGGAGAGATGTATTTATCCTTGGAACATAGTGAGAAACAACAATTGGATATCCTGGTGGAAATGAAGGGAGCACTTTTGGAAGGTATGCTGCTAACATTCAAATTAAGTTGAAGCCATGAAAAAAATGTGTCCTATAGGAGGTGTGTCAGGAGTAAAGATGGAAAATTGGTATTTGAAATGTGGATTGAGGGGTGAGGGAGGAAAAAGGAGAATAACCTCTACTTTGCAGAAGCCAAGTCATAAAAGTTTGTTCTAAAGTAGAAAATATTCCACTGATGAAGGCAAAGCATTTAGAAGGTTATTTGTAACAATCTTAGAGGACTTTTATTTGAGGCAATATTTAAAGTTTTAATGTGCATAAAAATATCCTAGGCTGTTTCGTAAAAAATGGAGATCCTTGGGGCATCCTTTCCAGAAATTCTGACTCAATGGGTTCTATAAATCTATTTATTATAGCCAGCACCCACCTCCTCCACCAAGTTATTGTGATGCAGGTGGTCCAGGAACCACACTGTGAGGAAACCATATTAAAGTTAGGGGGGTGTCACAGGGCAGGAAGGCAGGGAGGGAGCAAATGGTAAATGAATGGGCTTTGCTGGTAATAAGGGGTTCTTCAAGGACTGAGGGTGTAGCTCAGTGGTGGAGCACTTGCCTAGCACCTACCACCACCACTACCACCAACACACACACACACACACAAAAAAAAAAAAAACTCAAAAAACAAAAAACAAAAAAACTCCAAAACAACAACAACAACAAAAGACAAAAAGAAAAGGAGCTTTTCTTTTTTTCAAGAGTTGTAAAGTGAATTGCCAGAGAATATTATGAAAGGCACTGTCTTTTCCTGGGGGTTGGAAGTTTGTTCACTGCATGGAAGAAATTGTCTAATGTAAAACCAAACACGAGTGCAACTACCCACTGTGAAAATTCTTGTGGGTGGGGATTTTTGGAGAAGCAGTGGACAAATATTTCAAGATAGTTGTCTTGCTTTTGGATAGTAAGTTCATTTGTTGAAGAACTGTTCTCAGGAAATTTATGAAAATTTGAAAAAGTCTATTAGTCATGCCCAAGGACTGAACCCAACTTTGGAGTTTCAGGCAACTGGCAGGCAGAAGAATGACGTCATTTAAAAAATTTATTTGTGGGCTGGGGATGTGGCTCAAGCGGTAGCGCGCTTGCCTGGCATGCGTGCAGCCCGGGTTCGATCCTCAGCACCACATACAAACAAAGATGTTGTGTCCGCCGAGAACTAAAAAATAAATATTAAAAAATAAATAAATAATAAAAAATGTATTTGTGATTCATTTCACTTCATTGCATTAGGTATCTATTGGTGGCGGTTTCTTAAAAGCAAATTGGAATAAAAAGGAAATTATATTAAAATGTAAATTAAAGTTTGGTGTCTCGTGGGTGACTTAGGTTTGGAATACATAATCTCTAGGAAACTTTAGTATTTTAACAGCAGGAGAGTAAAATTAACATCCCCATACAATTGATGATGAAAAAAGTCTGTGTACTGGCGCGGGAGCTATGTTCAGTGCTAGAGTACTTGCCTAGCATGTGTGAGGCACTGGGTTCGATTCTTAGCACCACATTAAAAAAAAAGATCCGTTGACAACTGAGCAATATATTTTTAAAAATCTGTGTACAAATATAAATTTCTTCTGGACATCTCAAATTTATTTACCAAATGTTTTATAATTCATATTAACTGAATCATAACATTAAAAAATCGTTACCTCAGGCTTCTAAGTTAGAACGTTTTTAGTATATGAAATATCTTTCAAATACAACAAAATTTAGAATTTATCTTTAAAACCAATAAATCTTTTGAATTGAAATCTGTCTTGGTAGAGTTTGGATTTGTTAATAAAATGTACCAGGTGTTTAGGCCTCAGACACTAAGCATTTTTCCTAAAAGTGAAGGGAACGAGTGCTCTTTTATTTCTTTGGCAGGAAAAAGGTTATGAGTCATGCATTTGTAACACTGAACTAAAATCTTCATTTTTGTAGTAAATCCTGCCATTCTTACCTAAGGCTCAAAGATTTGACCCTTCCCTGGATTTTACTGATACCTCTTAAAGTCCAATTTCTAATTTTCATGGGTGACTAAGACTGGTTCTGGGTTCCTGCGCAACTAGTTTTGGATTCCTGTTTCAAGAGTTGCTCAAGTTTCCTATTTCTAGGCTCTCGTTTTCTTATCTATAAAATGGGGAGTGCTTACTGACATCAAGAATTGTGCTGCTTTACAAGCATTATCTCATTTTTCCTTTTTAGCACCTGTAATTTGACAGTGTCTACTGTTAACTCTTTGTATTTGGGGAGCCTGTGATTCTGCAGTCAGTGGTGGGTGAAGTCAGAATTTGAAACCAGATAGTCTCACCCTGGGTTGCACCTCTAATCAATAAGCTCAACTGTGTCCTGTTTGAACAGGCTGTTGTCAGGGTATCTGAGATCATGTGTATTAATGTCTGATTTCAGTTAACCAGGGAAGGAAAGCTGTCTATTAATGGTACCTGTTATTATTACGACAGCTGTTTCGCTATGGTGATTTGCATTGAAGGTGACATGTAACCTGACAGTAGTACCTCTCCTGACTAGAATTACTAGGACAACTGTTAGATAACTGAATGTCTGTCAAAAATGAATTGCCAAAAAGCAAGTAATTGCACATCAACCATCTGTGATATCTATAATAACTTTCAGAAGTCATTAACCTCATTTCCTTAACCATTTGCTGTGAGAAAGGACGGATTTTCTTTGTTTCCTCCCTGTAACCTGGGGACTATAATGGAATTTCTTATACACTTGACTTGCACTTCACTTGAGTTCTTCTGGCTAAGTATTATTGTCTTCCTTTAAAGGATGAAAATAAGTTGAACAAAAGGGATAAATAGGATGTAGTAGGCTTCCCTAGTGGGAAAACCTAGATTCTCCCAGAGATATTTGTAGACCTAAAACCTGAGTTCTTGGTGCTTAGGGGACCCAATCACTTCATCCTGATATCAGAATAAAAATTTTGTATTGCACTATGCAAAACAATATTTTTATGGCCAAACGTATGACTCCATTGCCCTTAGGGTAGCCTAGATTTGCTCAAAATAATTTAAAACAAATATCAGGAGTGGTTTACTTAATACTCTTTTCTGTAGCCACTGCATTCTTGCTGATCAGATCAAATCTAAACTAGTCTGTTGCTGAATGTGTATCCTGAATATTCCTCTAGAGGTAAGAGATGAGAACCTGGCCCTTCATAGATACTCATTGTATTAGTTAGCTTTGCATCCCTGTGACCAAAATACCCAATAAAAACAACTTATAGGAGGGAAAATTTATTTTGGTTCACAGGTTTAGAGGCTTAATGGTGGAAGGTCAAGTCCATTTTGTGGGGGGCCCAAGGTGAGGCAGGACATTATGGTGGAAGGGCATGGTAGAAGGATGCATCAGAGAGAGAGAGGGGAAGGGGCTGCATAGAAGATGATCCCTTCCAGGGCATGTCCTCAACAACCCACCTCCTCCAACCATGCCCCACCTACCACTTAGTCCATTTAAACTAGGATGGGCATATTAGGTTACAGCTGTCATAATCTGATCATTTCGCCTCTGACTGTTCCCTCATCAAACCAGAAGCTTTTATATGCAATAAAAACTATTTCTAATATTCTGGTCAAGTTGTATATTTCCCCCATGAATTTTGATTTTGTCTTTTCATTTTCATTCAGTTCAATGTCTTTTTTATTGCACTGGAGACTTCCTTTTTGTTCTTTGGAAAGTATATTAAGGATATGTTACTGAATTTTCAAGTCAGACTGTTTTTCTTAATTTTAATTTTTAGTTATAGATTGACAAGTTATAGTTGTACAAGTTTAATTCTTATCCTGCCAATATTTTAGTACAGATAAATTATCAATCTTGGTCACAGCACATTTCTGATTGGTAGGTAATACAGATTAATATAGAAAATTCAAAATCATCTCTGTTTTCAGGTCTGAAGTTTTAGACTCTTTCAAAATAGACAGACAAGGATGGGCTTCGATCTTTTTTTTTTTTTCTCTACAGCCGGTTCAATCTTTAACAGTGTGACTCGGGAGAGTCTTCTTTGTACCTGTCATTTAAAGCATGGGAATAGCCCTTTACCTCCCTTTATCTAAATCAGATTAGGTCAGCACAGCCCACGGCCTAGGTTACAATGATTTCCTTTAAGTATTGCCAACTAAGTAAACTGCAGGGTGTTCTTCCTGGAAGACATGAATTCTATAGCCAAAGAATGACTGTTGGTGTGGCCAATTAGAAGTGAGATACCAGAAGGTGGCATAAGGTGTTCCCACCCCTCCCCTTCTGGCAGATCACACCTGCTTATCCAGGTCACCAGGGCACTCAGGGAGCAAAGGACATAGCTGGGTAATGGTGGTGCCAGCTCTTCATTCAGTACATGGTCTCCAAGGAGACTGTTCACTGTTTGGTAGTCTCCTTTCTGTATTCCAGAAAATATTACTTTATGTATGAAAATGGGTCAGGAGCTCAACCAAAACAAAAAGGGGGGTGGTGGTGGTGGAAAAATCAAGGATGAAAAAAGTCGCCAAATTGGGCTGGGGCTGTTGCCTATGAGGTACTGGGGTTCCACCTCTAGTTCCACAA
This sequence comes from Ictidomys tridecemlineatus, assembly GCF_052094955.1. Taxonomy (NCBI): domain Eukaryota; kingdom Metazoa; phylum Chordata; class Mammalia; order Rodentia; family Sciuridae; genus Ictidomys; species Ictidomys tridecemlineatus. The sequence continues at coordinate 70,665,219 of NC_135477.1, forward strand.
AAAAAAAGAAAGAAGGAAATTTTGGTAAATTAAGGCCACAAAAATAGATACTGTACTAGATCCGATATCTTCTCTGTTCAATCTTGGCATTATTTGTTGCTTGTTTTAAAGAGCAGAATCATAAAAGTTTTTCCATAGTCTCTTGGGGGAGTTGAGACAATTGGGACCCAATAGCCATAGTTTGATCTCATCCCCTTTTGACAGGCTGGCTGCTCACTTGCTTCTGGAAACTACTTGTCAGCTGGGTACCAGGGACAGAGGTTGAGCTCCATGTGCTTATTGTGAACACACAGGGTTATGACACCCAGGTTTCCAGTCCTGGCAGGAAGCAAATGCTGCCTTACACATGAGAAAGATCAGTTAAAAGAAGAAAGTGGTGGTCTTTGAAAGTTACAGTGAGGAATGGGGTTAGAGATAAAAACTAGAAGGCAGAAACTCTAAAGCAAAATGAGCCTCCAGAAGGTATCTTACAGGTATCATGGCTGTCACTCAGATGTCATCAAATCTCAAGAAAACGGGCTGTTCTGGGGTGAAGTTTAGGGAATCAGGTTGAGATTAAATCAGGCATTTCTGATGAGTGTTGATTATAAGCCCCTATGAGTGAGTGGGATGAAGGGGACCATTTGTGAAGGAGGGTAAGCCTGGGAGGTGCTCAGGAAGAAGGCATCATAGGCAAGTTAGGAATAGACCAAGCTCACAGCCAGACTTTTCTGACTGCAGGGCTGAGTTTGCACTTGGCATTTCCATAGTGTACTGGACCTCTGCTTTGAAAAAGGAGTTATATTTTATTCTTGCGTGACATGGAATACTTCCCATCTGCCTTTGATTTTCTGCTTCAGTATATTTCTGATTCTCTAAATTGCACTGTTCATTTTATATTTAGCCCTTGAAGTCTCATCTTCAACCGGTCTTCCCCATGCTGGTTGCTGAAGTGTGAGGAATTAGAGAAGATGTTCTGCCAGCTTCGTGCCAGTTCTACTGTGCTGTTAATGTCACAAGGATGACTTCCTTTCCTGAAGTACCATTTACTTATAATCATGGTACTCAGGTTGTTTTCATTTCTTCATTGGAGGCTTAACATTCTATTTGTGGATCCACTGCTGGATTAATTAAGTATTTCAGGTGCTCAGCCCTAGGCTAGGGGTGAGGGTGTGTGTGCTAGAACCCCCCCTACACACACACACACCCTTTTTAGAAGAATCTGGAAATCTGAATTTTTATATGAAAATCTTACAAGTTTTAAATGTTGATAAAGGTGGGGCAGGATGTAGGTGAGCTAAGAGAAGAGGGAGGAGTTATTTCTGTTACTTCCTGTACCTGGGACAAAGGTACAGAGGCAGTAGAGAATGTGTGTTTTCCTTATCAGTACTGACCCTAGTCCCTGTGGGCTCTTCTGAATCACCCTTTCTAGGTTAAACCTGCTGCTTTTATCAGGATATAGGTCCGGCTGCCTGAACAGCAACTCAAAGTATTAAATAAGATATAAATTATTTCTCTCCTAATGGTCTGAGTGTAGGCAAACTTAGGTGCTCCTTTTTTCTTCTTGTTTTGCCTTGGCTCATCCTCATGACCCAACATGTTTCACCTTTGTGTGTACATGCCAGCTGGCAGGAGGGGAAGGGGTGGGTGGAGAAGGCCATGCCCTTTCTTTGCAGGGCAGGATCCAGATGGTACCACTTCTGTTCATGCCCTGTTGCCCAGAATTTAGTGATGTGGCCATTCCTCACTCAAAGGAAGGATGGAAAATGTGAGTTTTAGTTGGGACGCTATATATTAGCTAAAAATTAAGCACTTAATCAGAAAGAAAGAATAGGTATTATGGGATGCTTTGCACTTGTGGGTTGCAGTTTCTATAAGGTAAGGTATCCCTTACCGTATTCACTGCTTCAGTTTTGCAATTATTTTAGCAAACTCTAGTAGCACACATGGCAGGTGATACTTGCCATTCATTTTTCCTGTTTTATTAGAGTCTCATGGCCTACTTTATTTCTGGTTCACTCAACATTGCATGATGAGTCTGTATTGTTGGTCTTAGAGCAGGGGTCTTCAAACTTTTTGTCTCCTTAAAATTTACCAAAGAGCTGGGGTTGTGGCTAGTCATAGAGTGCTTGCCTAGCATGCATGAGGCACCACTGGGTTCGATTCCCGGCAGTACATAAAAAAATAAACAAATAAATAAAATAAAAGTATTGTGTCCATCCACTACTAAAAATTTTTTTTAAAAAATTTACTAAAGATGCTGAAAAGTTTTGTTATGTAGGTTATATGTATTTATTATTACTGTATTAAAGTTAAATATTAAATGAGTATACCAGTAAACATTCCATTAACTGTTGGAAATCTCCACTATACAACTGTGAGAGACTGATGTTAAAAAAGCAAATAATGTTTCAGTAATGGTGTGAAAATAATATTGACCTTTTAGACTCCCCTAAAGGATCTGGAGAGACTTGGACCATATTTTGAGAGTCTCCAATCCAGAGAATATATATATTGATTTTGATAATTGTTTATATTACAACTGGAAGTGTCAGGATTAGGTGTTGTCACATAATTAGTTGTTCGTAAACCAAGTGTGGCTCAGTGGTACAGTTCTTGCCTAACATTCTCGAAGCTATGAGTTCAGTCCCCAGCAAAGTAAAAAAAAAAGTCAACTGACCAATGTTTTATATTTAGGAAGTGCTTGCATTTTATATTTAGGAAGCACTGGTTTTCATTATTACTGGATAATAAATTAATTTATGTGTGCAAATTAATAGTGAATATTTTTATCTATAATAGTTTAATCCATTCAGGAGTTCAGGATGAATTAAACATTTTATACTTATAGAAGCTCATTACATTTTATGAGTTTATTTTTGTGCATGCTTATTGTTTTGGGCCACTCTGCCCTAAATCCCCCTTTTCTCACTTGGCACATCCTACATCTTCTAGAAATGAAAAGTGCTGGAGATGTCAGGATATTCTATCGCTTTTGCAGCCAGGCTGTAAGCATATGAACTAGGCACTACCAGTCAGACACCTCCATGTCATTCTGTGAGATAGAAACTAGGGACATGCAGAAGTGCTAGGCAGCTGCACAATGATTCCATGGCAACAATTCCCGATAGAGTTGCGGGAACTGGTGGAACAAGCTTCAGACTCCCCTGCTCCTTGACAACAGAGATAGTGGTGGGGTTTTCACCAGATCAATGCTTCTGTGTGATTTGGGTTAATGTTCCTGAAATTGTAACCTCACCAACCCCGATTTCTCTGGTCCTTCTGGAAATATGTGATCTTTTCATTATCCTTCCATGAATTCAAAAGCCATTGTCTTTGCCTTTTGTTAAGAATCCTGTGTGGTCCATTATCAAATATAGTGCTTCTCAAAGTATTGTTTGGAAGCTAAATAATTGTCTTCATGTTTCCAACATTTGAAATTATTTGTTCTATGTTAAGGGTCAGAGGGACTTGTTTTTTTTTTTGTACCAGGGATTGAACCCAGGGGCGCTTAACCACTGAGCCATATCCCCAGCCTTTTTTTTTTCCTTTAATATTTAATTTATTTATTTTTATGTGGTGCTGAGGATCCAACCCAGGGCCTCTCACATGCTAAGCAAGTGCTCTATCACTGAGCCACAACTCCAGCACCCCCAGCCTTTTTTAAAATATTTTTTTAAAGACAAGATATTGGTGAGTTACTTAGGGCCTCACTAAGTTGCTGAGGCTGGCTTTCAACTGATGATCCTCCTGCCTCAGCCTTCCAAGCTGATGGGATTATAGGCATACACCACCACTCCTGGCTTGGAGTGTCTTTTAAAAAAAATAATTCTACTCTTTACAAGACCCTAATCAATGACTAGTCAGTATTTCCTTTTTATTCTGTCTCTAACTCTTTTTTTAAAAAAATATTTTTAGTTGTTGATGGACCTTTATTTTATTCATTTATTCGTATATGGTGCTGAGAATTGAACCCAGTACCTCACATATTCTAGGTAAGCGCTCTACCACTGAGCCACAACTCTAGCCCCATTTTTAACTCTTAATATCTTTTTTTTTTTTTTTTCTGTTAACTTCTTATCACTGAGAAGTGGTAATTCCCCAGTTGGTTGCTGCCAGAATTGTTCAACTCAAGCTCTGGCTCTTTCCAGGTCGTTTCTTTCTTGAACATTTTGTAGTGAAAAAAACCTGCAGGCTTGGGGCTTAGGGGTAACTCCTGGGATGGTGCAGATAATGAGGGAGAAGAGATAAGTGACTTTCCTTGAAGGGTTTCTCAGCCATGGACTTGGGCCAGAAATAGCCTGGAGGGGCTCATTGATCTACTTAAGAGATTTGTAGAATAACAATGTTATAATTTAAGAGAATGAAGGCTCCTTTCCCTGGTTCCTAAATGAGGAAATGAGTGAGGAGAAGGTACATGTCCAGAGTCACCTCAGTGACTCAGTGGGTTATAAAGGACAAAAGAAATCTAGAAGAAGTGGGAAATGGTGATACAGAGATTGATGTGCATTAGCATAAAAAGGAAGGCACTCACTGAGTCGATATTTGAACTTGGGTATGTTCACTTCACACCTTTGAGCCTCAGTTTCCTCAATGGCAAAGTAAAGATTCTAATAATATCTAACATTTATAAAATTGACTATGTGCTAAGAACTATTCTAAGGACTTTATATGCTGACCCAATCCTTGCCACCACCATATGCCATGGTACTATTACTTCTTTGTTTTTCGTATGCACAGAAAGGCTATCTAACTTACCTATGGGCATGCAGCTAGCATATTGATTTTGGATTGCTACTTCACACATTTCCATGATCTCATCAATATGCTTTTAATCCCACAGTTGTGTGGGTGAAGTATCAGGGCCCAGCCTCCCTGAGTCCTCTGCACACCATCTCACAAGGCAGGGGTCAAGGTGTGGACCAGGGATTGGGGTCCATCTGAGGTTTGGGCTTCTCTTCAAAGCTCATGTTATTATTGGCAAAATTAATTTCCTAGTGGCTGTGTGGCATTTGGATCTTCTATTCCAGCAGAAGAGCATCTCCTTTGAAAGATCTAACCTTATTAGGTCAGGGCCACCCAGGATAACCTCTCTTGATTATTTGAGCATCAACTGACTAGGGTCCCCAATATCTTTGCAATATCTCTTCACTTGTGCCATATAATGTAACATAATCATGGGAGTAATAGCATCACCTTTGTCATGTTCTGTTGGTTTGAAGCCAGCTACAAAGTTTTGTCCATACCTGAGGGAAGGCGATTACACAAACCCATTGTTTCCAAGGAGCAGAAATACAGAGCCTTCTAAGACTCCTGCCTACCACAACTCTAAAGCTGAGTTTAAACCCTGTGACCTAGGTAAAGAGTCCATTGCCCCAGAGTTCTTGCTATTAACCACGAAATTCTTCTTTCTTCCTTTGAAGAAACTGAACCTATTTTAGATCCAAGCATAGGGTTCTAAATAAAATAACACCCAGCAGCTTCATCCTGGGTGCTCATCAAATATTAATTCCCTTCACACCTTCACTTTGAATGTACAGCTTCAAGAAAACATAACCGCCTACGATTTTGTATTTTCCTGACCAGATTTCCAAAAGCCTCTGTAAACAATCTGGTTATGTAAGTTATCTCAATGTGTTGGATGTTTTTTTGAACATGTTATTTGGAACTTGGGACTTGGGTTCTCCACAAATAACCTTAGCTCTGCTTTTGTCTTTGAAACAGATGAAGTGATTGAGAAGAAACAGTGGACACCTTCCCATTTTGTAGACAGAACAACATGGAACAGCCATTTACTCTGAATTCTCTGGTAGGTAGCAGCAACTGATGCTTTACATATGGTTGGAAAACCCAAAATGAAGAACAGAAACGGGCCCAAACAAATGTGAAGTGAGTCACAGTTGCTTTAAGAAGTTCAGCACTTGTAGTTTTTTCATGCATCTGTGCGGCCAGCAGTCTCCTTTGAGGAAGTGACTAATAAAGCCATCTTCACAAGACTTAAAAATAATTTTTTTTCACAACAAAAGTGTAAAATTTTAATTAAGGTAGATTCTACCAGTGTAGTCCTTTGGAAAAACACTGAAGAGAACTTGAGAGTGTTATCACAGCAGGTAAAGCTCTTTGTGCCTCTGTCTCTTTACAGATAAAAATTGGGAGTCTTACCGTGTAGGCTAATAGCTGAGGAAAACATATTTAACACCCCAGCTTTGCTTTGGGATCCTTGTGTAAATATCTGCATTCTTGAAACTCTTCTTCCTCTCACTTTTTCCCTTATGGCTCAGCAATACGCATACTTCTCTGGCTTCTCATACCTTAGAAGAGTGTGTATAATCTCTGTGGCAATTATTTGTGCCTTATGAAAATTGTAGACAGTATTTTCCATGTTCCCAGCCTACCACGATGGCTTGATAAATGGAAGCGATACTTGCTTTACTCCTGACTCTACCTGGCAACCCTATAGAAGTAGCCCTGTAAGCAACAGTGTGCTAACACCCCATCACACCCAAACAGTGAAATAGAAGGCCTGGATCTTGCATCAAAATAGGTTGTGACCTAGTGTTTTTTCTCAACCTCAAGAAAGTCCTTCACAGGGGCTTAGTTACTTTCAGAGCATTTTTGAGAAATAAGGACTTACTTTGCAGGAACTTATTTGCTGACCCTGTGTTGGGAATAATAAAGGTTTGCCCCATGTCCATCTTTGCCGAGGAAGGAATCATCCTCATAGTGTGTCTTACATGCTTTTTCCAAAACGTTATATAGATCAATTTTATTTTTATCTTTAGGGAAAAAGATAATCTAAATATAGCCTTGTTACTTCCTTTTCTGTCTTCCTCACTTCCTTCTCCCTTGCTTTCTCATTCTGTCTGTCTCTCATTTTCTTTTTTTTTTTTTTTCCTGCTTTTTTGGTGTTAGAGATAGAACCCAGGGTCTTATGTGTACTAGGCATATAACCTGCCATTGACTGATAACTCCAGCCCAACTTTTTTCTGTTTTATTTGATGCATTTATGAATTTATCAGCTCTGCTTCAGGGAATATGCCTCAACCTAGGGAACAGAGATGAATGGAAAATGATTCTTTTTAAAACTCCAAGGAGTTTTGAAGGAAAACATTTATACAGATATAACTAAGACTCAGCAGACTGTACAGTAATGACTGTGGCAAATCACTCTTGCACGTATGGGAAACCAGAAACCCCACTTAGAAAATGCTCTAATTTTCATAGTTTTTTTTCCCAAGTTATTTTGTGATGTCATAGAGGCAATTTTCTGTGGTTGAATAACAGTATTTTCATTTGTTGGGTTTTATAAGTGAGTATAATTAGGGGAAGTGGGTGGATTACAATAGTGTTGGAGACATCTCAGTTGGAAGCCTCTGCACACTCACTCCCTGAGTTCTTGAGTTTCAGGTTCCTGTCTCTGATGTGGGGAAACCTCCAAGAGTTTCTCTGAAATTGCCATGTTCTTCAGAGACTAAAAGAACAGCATAACAGGGTGTGGATCAAAATAATTGTGTTTTAAGTACTTGCACCTTATTTTTTAATCGTCATAGAATATTTTTACATATTTATAAGGTATAGTTTGATAATTCAATTGAAATATTCAAGGGATAATGATACAGTCAGGATAATTAGCATTTTCATCTCCTTAAATATTTATCATTTCTGTATGTTGGGTACTTTTGGGTTCTTCTTTTCTAATTATTTTGAAACATACAATAATAGTCTATAGTTACCTTACTTTAGAAACTAGAACTAATTCCCGCTATCTAATTGTATTTCAATACAATTCAATACAATACAAATTCTATTGAAGGAAGTATGCTTTAATTTGACATGATGCTAGGAAGGGACTGAGTTTTGGTGTCACTGCCAGTCCTACCTTTTAGAATTCTGACAAGTAATCATAGATTAAAAAGTACCAGGTGAGGATCAAAATTGCATATTCCCTTTATTATAAGTAACCTGGATCAGAAGTTTTCTCTCCACTGGAGCATGTGGGAGATTCTTCTTACTGCTTCTGCCTTAAATTGACGAGGTGTATCAACTCTACCACTGAAAAGGGAGCTGTAGACCCTCAAGGAGGGGAAGCTCAGGCCCCAGTAGCTTCCCTGGAGAAGAAAGATCAGGAAGGAGGTTCCTCCCACAGTGCTCCAGGGCAGGTCAGAAGAGTAGCAGCAGATGTAAAAGGCAAGGCCTGCTTCTGATTTATGAAACCTTGAGGAGCAAGTTTATGGCTCTCTGGTTATATATTAAGCCTTTAGAAGCAAGAGTCATTTCAGATCCCTGGAGTTCTATTTGCTATAAAATTAACACCAAAGTAGACCAAATGGCATTGGAAAAACTCCAAAAGTCTAATCCATTGCACTCTACACATTAAAGTTGAATCAGTAATTCATAACTAAATGGTTTTTACCTTGGTTTCTTTCATAGCTCTGCCCACACTACAGTCAGACTTATAACCTACCCTTAACAGACCAAAGAGGCCTCAGGCAGCTAAATTTGCTCTGTTTTGGTACATGAAATAATGGGAAAATGATCTAGATTGGAGCATGCGGAAGTTCCCCTGGGAACACTAGTTAAAACATCCATTCTCTGGTCCACTTTCAGAGATCCTGAGGTTTTAGATGCAAGTGGGGCCAGTTAGGAATTTGCATTTTAAAGAAAGGCCCATTTTGCAGCTGATGCTGCTGTTGTATGGACTAGGCCTTCAGATACTCTGGTAGCCCATAGAGATCAAGTATGGTCTCACAGCTAAATTCACTGCCTGGAATACAGCCAGATTCAGTTCTATCTTATTGTTTATGGCTGCATTCACATTAGGAGATATGAATTCAAGTTGCAAAGGGCCCTTAATAGAAAAAAAATTTTCTTTTTTTTGCCTTTCCCAAGCTCTGATTTCTTATTGAATAATTGAGTAATTATCCTAAATATGCATGCTATATGCATTTCTAGATAGAAATATATTTATTAATAAAATTCAAATATAGTAATTAATATGTGTCTTTTCATAGTAATTTGGTATGTTATTTTCTCTGTCAAGGACTGATCAGCAGCATAATTGCTCTCATATGGAGGCCTGGGAAGCTTCTTTTTAAAGTAGATATATTCTGGAATAGATCAAATCCTCATAGTAACTTTGAATCCAAGCTACCTCCTTCAGACCCTTCAGGTATGAGTCCCACAATGGCAGGAATTCCTCTCAGGTCCTGCTCAGGATGACCCAGATATAAATATCCAGGTATATTGATGGTCAATGGTATTTTACCTCACATGACATGAAATATTTACAGACCTAGGAACTGCTGCATAATTGTACCTTGAAACTGAAAAAGAAATCTTACTCCAATAAAAATGTATGTTTACACTGGATGTGTGTTTTTTTGGTGCAAAAAGATTTTGTTTTGATCATATCTTTAACTCTCTTGCTCTTTCTTTTCTTTTCTTCTTTTTTTTTTTTTTTCTTTTTTTTTGTGTATGTGTGGTCCTGGGGATGGAAATCAGGGATGTTCTGCCACTGAGTTACGTTCTCAGCCCTTTTTATCTTCTGTTTTCTACAGAGTCATACTAAGTTGCACAATCTGGGTTTGAACTTGTGGTCTTCCTGCCTCAGCCTCCCAAGTCACAGATGTGCACCACGGCGCTAGGCTCACATCTTTAACTCTTATGAAAAGATACCCTTAGTTCTTGGTTTCAGTTTTTAGTATAGAAAATACATCTGCTAATCAGTCATATGCATTTCTTAGTATAATCAGAAACTTCAATTTTGCTTTGCAGAAAAAGTTAGCTGCCATGCCTGACCATACGGATGTCTCCCTAACCCCCGAAGAGCGAGTCCGGGCCCTCAGTAAGCTGGGTTGTAATATCACCATCAGTGAAGACATCACCCCACGCCGCTACTTCAGGTCTGGAGTAGAAATGGAGAGGATGGCATCTGTGTATTTGGAAGAAGGAAACTTGGAAAATGCCTTTGTTCTTTATAATAAATTTATAACGTAAGTCTTGTTGGAGGCCTTTAAAATAAGAAAATTGGAAAAATACTTACATGATATTTTGATGTGGCTGATTGGGTACCAGGAAATTTTCACATTCAAACCAGTTTTATTATTTGCAAAAACATTAAATGTCCAGGTTTTAAAGTTAGTAACAAGTTTACTGAAAGACATTTAGACACCTCTGAGACTTAGATGGGAGCGATCAGGTTTTCCGTAGGCCAGCCTGGAAACCTGAATATCTCACTTTTCAAAAGTAACATTTCTTGTTTCATGCCTTTCTTCCCTCACTGGAATGTAAGGCTTTTAAGAGGAGGATCCGTAGTATAGCTCCATCCTTAGCACCTGGAACATGCCATCAGAGTTTTTATAATTTGATTTGGTGAGTTGAGACTAGGGGACAAGTTGGGGAACTTAGGAAAGATGTGGTTCAGGGTAAGGGTACAGTCATTTCATTTAGTCCTTAGTTTTTTTTTTCTTTAAAGAAAAGGCAATTGGGCTGTGTAAGAATTGTATGTATAAAAGGATATTCAAAATGTTGAATGAAAGTGGCTACATAAAAAATAAAGGTATTGTGTTGATCTACAACTAAAAAAAATATTTGAAAAAAAGAGGTAACATAAATGGGATTCTGAGTTTTCATACAGGTTTAATGACTTAATTATTAGAAGGATCTACTATTAACTCAGTGCAGTCGTGCACGCCTGTAATTCCACAGGCTTAGGAGGCTGAGACAGGAGGATCTCAAGTTCAAAGCCAGGTCAGCAACTTAGTGAGGCCCTAAGCAACTCAGTGAGACCCTGTTTCTAAATATAATACAGAAAAGGGCTGTTTATATATGTATGCATTGTGAAATGACTAAATCAAGCTAATCAACATATTCATTACCTCAAATGCCATTTTTTTATAGCAAGAATATTTAAAGTCTACTGTCTTGACAATTTCCAAGTATACAGTACATGAAAACCATGTTGAACACGGGCTCTCCTAAACTTACTCCTCCTAACTGAAATTTATATCCTTTGACCAGTACCTCCTAACTCCCTCCATATCTCCAACTGCTGGTGACTGCTGTTCTATTTTCTGCTTCCTTGAGTTTGACTTTTTAAAAATCTCGCATATAAGTTAGATCATGTATATAATGACCATGTAGATCATTTGTATTTCTTTTTTTTTATCATTTGTATTTCTTTACCTTATAATTTCACAAATTTATTTGGGGACTTACCATAAAAACATTTCAGAAATTGAAAAGAAAATATTTTAAAACTGTTTTCCATGATTCTACCAAAGGCAAAGTTCAAAGTGGTCTACATAATCTTAAATTTCTATATTAGTGAACAATAAAACTTAACTTGGAAATTTAAGGAATGGTTGTGGTTGGAAATCTTTGCCCTACCTGAGTTAAAGATAAGCAATAACTATGAAATTGAAGGTTCCCTACCACCATTGACAACTAAGACTTGCCAGAAATATTTGTTTCTGAACTATGTTACCAATGAATAATATTTATTTTACTTTCTCCATTTTACACACAGTCCTATGGAATCACAAGTGTGGTGAGAAGGAAAAGCCACTATTCCTTCCTTGAGTTACTGAGTAATTAGAATGCTTGAATTATAGTGTTAGCAGTGCAATAATTTGTACTTCACTTATGCTTCTTGAACCTCACTGCCTCATCTATGAATGAAGGGCTTAATGGAAGAAAATCTCTGAGGTTCCTCCAGCTCTCAATGTCTAATTTTACTCTGTTTATAAGGTTTTAGGCAGTTAACAACTTTTTTTTGTAGCTTCTGTAAGTCTTAATTTTGTCATTTGACAATTGGATATTATCATTCCTGTTTTCCCCTATAGCCTTGTAATCAGATGCAATGAGTTGATAAATATGTAAATGTGACCTGTAAACAATAGAATCAGTAATTGCAAGATACCACGTAAGGGTTGGTCAAAAGTCATATTTCTAGCCCATTGTGATAATGTTACAAATTTTTATTCAGTAACTATTATAAACTGTAGTTCAGGCTGGGGACACATCAGTGCACAAAAAAGTATTCCCGCCCTTGTGGAAACAGTTTCTTCACTTTATCTGAGAGCTTGCACCTGGTTTTCATGGATTTACCTTCAATTCTGCCGTATCTTGTTCCTCCAAAAGAGGTGACAAATAATTAACTACTAATTAACACCTCCCAAACAACTAGGGATTTAGGTTGTCATTTCTCTTAGTTTTGGGTTTTCAGTTTAAAAGTTTTGATTCATACATGATGGTGCTACTGATTCATGAGTGGTTGGTTGAGTCTTTTTCAAGGGTGAGAAAGGATTTATATTTCCAAACTCTTACACACATGAGAAAGATGGGGCTCTCATGGGATCAAGTGTCCAAGGCCTGGGAAAGACCAAAGTGACTTGGTCTATATAGGGAGTAATGTGTTCTGACCCTGTTAGCCTCAGTCCTTAATTTGCTGAGTCTAACTGCTCCAGAATGCCAAAACAATAACCATGCCAACTTTACTGAGAAGGTAGATGAAAAGTCTGTATGTTAAATAATAAGTTACTAAGCATGTCATTTTTGAAAAGGATGCTCATTCCCATCTGTGTTAATCAACTTTTCATCACTGTGGTCAAAATACTCGACAAGAACAACTTAGAGGAGGAAGTTTGTTTTGGGGTTCACAGCTTTAGAGACTCAGTTCATGTTCACTGGACTCCATTTGCTCTGGGCCTCAAGTGAGGCAGAACATTATGGTGGAAGGATTGGTGGAGGAAGGCTGAAGCAGAGAGAGAGAGAGAGGAGGGACAAGGTGTAATTCCCAAAGGCACACCCTTAATGACCTAGTTTTTCCAGCCACACCCTACCTGCCTACAGTTACCACCCAGTAGTTCATTCAAATTGTTAATCCATCAAATGGATTTATTCACTGATAAGGTTGTAACTCTCATCATTTAATCATTGCCTACAAGCCCCACCTCTGAACCTTGCTATAATGAGGACCATGCTTTCAAACCATGAGCTTTTTTTTGCGGAAAACTAAAAGTCCAAACCATAACACTGTCTTTGGGCTTTTGCTGTCATATAATGCTAAGGATATGTTTTTTTTTTCTTTCTCTAGCTTGTTTGTAGAAAAGCTTCCTAGCCACCGAGATTACCAACAATGTGCAGTGCCTGAAAAGCAGGATATTATGAAGGTATTGTGGGATCGATTCTCTGCTGTGGGATCAAATGCTCCATAAGTATCCATTATTGATTTCCCTTCTGTTTCTATTCCTCCCCATCTTTTCCTCTGGAGAGTTTGAGCACAAGAGATTCATTCCATTAGGCATGACGTTTCGATTTCTTTTTAGACATTTAATGATTATGACTGAGCCAGTGTGAGGTCTCTAATTGATGTTGGGGGGAAAAGAAAGACAAAGAATGTGCTCAGTCACCTTCTGACATGAAGAAGGAATTATTTTACAGTTCCTCTCAGCGATAGAGAGAATGGTTATATATTTCCCTGTGTTTTGATTAATCTGTACAGCCCTGAACCCAACTATTTGAAAATCAACATTGATTTTTAAGGCAGCCACAGAGTTCTAGCCACAGTCATAATTGCATAATGATGCTTCAGTCCATCACAAATCACATGTGTGACAGTGGTGCCATTAAGAGATATGGCCTAGTGATGTCATAACTGCCTTAGTTTGTGTGTAAGTACACTCTATAATGTTCACACAATGACAAAATCATTGAATGACACATTTCTCAGAATGTGTCCCCATCCATAATTGGCACATGACTCTGTTTACCTCTTAGAGAACTGGTCTTATGCAAAATAAAATGTTGGGGCTGGGATTGTGGCTCAGAGTGCTTGCCCCGCACATGTGAGGCACTGGGTTTGATCCTCAGCACCACATAAAAATTAATAAATAAAATAAAGATATCATGTCCATCTATAACTAAAAAATATTTTAAAAATAAAATGTTGACAGGGTGGTATGCCTTAAATATTCTCAAGGAAAAGAAGGATTGTTGCAAATGCATTTATCATAAACATTCACTTTAATATCTTTAGCTGAGAATGTATCCTTTTGAATAAACATGTACAGTGTTTCCCATTTATTCCTCCTAAATGGTTTGTGTTGCTCTTATAAGGAATTAAAGTAATGTATACAAAGGCAATCACAGCATGAAATGTTTAGATGACTTAGACCAGTCCTATGAAGCCTGAGGCTACCTGGAAGCGGAACTCAGATTTTGTCAAATGGTTATCTACGTTTTAAAAAATGTTTATAGTCACTGTGTTATCGTGCCTTCATATAGCATTTCCCCTCAGCTCATTTAGCCTCAGAGAGTTCTGTATGGAAACCAAAAGTCCCAGGCTGCCAAGGTGACTCTTTTCCTCTGATGGAGGGTTGCTCACATTTTATTGGGAGAAGAAAACTTCTGTACATTTCTCTTGTTTAAGCCTTTGTTAAATAAATGGATAGGTGAATGAATGGGTGAATTAATGAATGAATTGAATGACAATGGATTAAAGAACAGAAATTTTGGTGGAAGAGCCTGTCTAGAGGCAGGAGACTTGGGTTCTAGTCCTAACTGGGCCACTAGCTGGTTGCCTGACCCTCAACAATCTCCCCAGGCCTTTGTTTCCTCATCTCCAAAAAGGAGGGTAGTGATTAGACCATATCAGGTTTCCCAGATCTTCCTGCCATTAAGAATCACTGGGGAAGTAGTTTGAAATGCAGATTTCCCAATCCTTTCTCTATGTTAATTCTGTAGATTTATGATTAGGTCCTAAAATATAATCTTATGAATTGTGACTCAGCTGCCTTCTACACTCTGACATGTCTAGGAATCTTTACCCATCAAACATCCTCCAATGTCTGTGATGCTGCATGATTTACATATAAAATGTGTGATTCTGCCTACTCCCTAAAAAGTGGGGCACCTGCCTAAACAAGTATGTATATAACCAATGGAGTCAATAGTCTAACAAAGGACTATATATATTCTTTTTTTTTTAAAAAAAACTTCCCTGCTGAAAGTTATATTTTGGAGCCCTAGAATGGAGAAATTTATTTTTCTGCCATTATCTTTGGTTATTCTTGTCTTGATTTCTAATACACATGCCAGCTGCTTTTCTTTCTCAGCTAATGATCGGAACGAACATACTGAAAATCCCACTAATCAATATGTATATATATTTTTAAAAGAAACTGAAGGAGATTGCATTCCCAAGGACAGATGAATTGAAAAAGGACCTTTTAAAGAAATATAATGTAGAATACCAAGAATATTTGCAAAGCAAAGTAAGTTCAATTGCTACATTTATTTCATGACTGTTTTCTTTGCATGTTTTTAAAAAAATTTCACTTGTATATGTTTTCCAAATGTCATAAGTATTTAAATTAAAGATTGAAGATGCAGTAATGTGAAATCAATAAAAAAATTATGTTGGTGTACAAGTTAAGCACTCTCACCAAAGATGTGGTATTTTTCTTTCCCTACAACATCTATTAAAGCAATGCATTAGAAAATAGATTTGCTGCAGAGATTTAAATAGTGCTTTTGACCAACTTTTGCCAATGTAACCTTGAGCCAGATGGCTGGATTTTTTTTCCAGATGAACAAAGGCAGTAGGAAATAGAGGGAACAGTGTGTGGTTTCTGATGTATCTAATTATGTAGGTCTTGGAAATGTAATTTTGACTCTTAATCATTACAGTCAATATTACATTGTAGATAGAGCAGCTAACCCTATGGGTATAATGTAATCATGGCACCAAAGGGTGGTTTTTCCTGGATCATTATAAAATAAAGAGTGAAAATGATAATGATATCTAAGAGACAGGCATCAAAAGAAGAAATTGGATCAATTTATGGGTCACATATGACTATTGAGTGCTTAAAATGTGACTAGTGTGACTGAGACACTGAATTTCTAATTTTTAAAAAATTTCAAATAATTTAAATTTTAATAATCACATGTGGCTAATGGCTACTAGATTGAGCAGTGCAGTCTAGAGGTGAGATATTTTGTTCCATATGGTCTGGCCAGTCAAGCTGAGTCAACAACCCTGACATTGATTTTCCAATATTCAGAAGCACTGGGGAAAGGCAGAAACTGATGGTCTCTGGTAAAATAGGAGTAGGTTTAGAACAGCTGTCTTAATCAGATTAAGGGGCTTTTGCTGTGATGTGTGTTTTTCTTAGTGTTTCATGAGTGTCCCTGTGAGGGTATTAAGCTGTCTCATCCCAGTTTGATGATTTTGTTTTGTCTTGAGAACTAACTTTTGTTTTTTTTTTCTTATGGCATCCACATTTTTAGAACAAATATAAAGCCGAAATTCTCAAAAAGCTGGAGCATCAGAGATTGATAGAGGCCGAAAGGAGGCGGATTGCTCAGATGCGCCAGCAGCAGCTGGAATCGGAGCAGTTTCTGTTTTTTGAAGATCAACTCAAAAAGCAAGAGTTAGCCCGAGGCCAGATGCGAAGCCAGGAGACCTCTTCGCTGTCAGAGCAGATTGATGGAAGTGCTCTGTCCTGCTTTTCTGCACACCAGAACAATTCCTTGCTGAATGTATTTGCAGATCAAGCTAATAAAAGTGATGCAACCAATTATGCTAGCCACTCTCCTCCTGTGAATAGAGCCTTAAAGCCAGCAGCTACTCTAAGTGCTGTTCAGAGTAAGTGCTGACATGCCTCCTGCAAAGACTCTGATGCTCCCTGATGGAACCATTTTTCTGTAGCATCTTGGAAGGTCTCTCTTTATTTTATTAGTAATTGTGGTAGGATCCCTATATTAAATGGTGTGAATTGCAGATGACCCTTTCAGCACTCTCTGACATTTACTATATATTAACTTTAAATTTCAGGAAACATGCCCAATGATAGGGCAAACTCTGTAGGACTGAATTTTGAGAATTCCAAGCATTTTTTTTCCTTCCATGTGTTTTAATCAAGAAGCACATATGTTTTTAAGGTAAACACTTACCCAGAGAAGAAAGGAAGCTGCTGAGTAAATCTCTTATCCAGATTTTTGCTCAGTAATAAAATGTTAATTCCAGGGATGTTCAGCATTATCCCTGTGCTGAGAGGGTCTCATACACATAAACAGCTAAAATCCAAATGGCATATGCATTTCTGCCAACAGTTAGTGCTGCTTAGTTTTTTTAGATCAGTGCTGGCCAGTTTCTAAAATCAAAGAGATCTCTTCCTGATAGACACTGTCAGATGTGAGTTTCTGTTCTCATTTTCAGAGTGTTATGATAGGCAACTGTTTAATTAGCTACTTTGCTACTGATCATTTTTAAAAATGTGCTTTTGCTTACCAATTTTCATTGGGACATAAGCAACTTCTAGTAAATACATTAAAGAATATTAATACCAGGGGCTGGGGTTACAGCTCAGCAGTAGAGTGCTGGCCTCGAACATGAGGTCCTGGGTTGGATTGTCAGCACTACATAAAAATTTTAAAAAGAATAAATAAAGATATTGCATTCATCTTTAAAAAAACTTTAAAAAATATTAATACCATGTCTTATAAGGTACAAGATGCATTTTCTACATCCTATCTATTTAATGGTATATTTGCTGTGTGCCAAAAGAAACATACACATTCATGGAAGATAGTTGTTCCAGGGCACAAAAATATACAAGCCACTTGCACTTTACTATTTTGTTTATAAAATAATTTGTATAGGAAATGTAATTTTACCTTCCTTCTAATCAATGTTTTAAGAGTTTTTAAACAAAACATGGAAAGTGAAGATTTGTATTTCAGTTTTTTCTCCTTTTTTGTATCTTAGATTTAGTGGTTGAAGGACTGAGATGTGTAGTCTTATCAAGAGATCTCTGCCACAAATTTCTGCTGCTAGCTGAATCTAATACCATAAGAGGAATAGAAACCTGTGGAATACTTTGTGGAAAGCTGGTATGTTTTTTTTCTAGATCTCTCTGCACATGATTTTTCAAATAGTAGTAGGGCTTCCTTGTAATCTGCAGAGCAGAATAAAAACATGCTAAGAGCTGTAAATATAATAAATTAGCCTTAAAATATTAATCTCCTAAAAATACAACCATTTTTCATGGAATAATTTGAGAAAATGGATTGGAAAATTTCAGGGGCTCTGTATAAAGGCCTGTTTGAAATACTTTATCAAGCCATAAATTAAATCTTTGTTAATAGAAGATCACAAGTATTCAGATTTCCAGATTCATCTTGTTTGCTACATCGTATTTCCTTTACCATTGTTAGTTTCACATGTGTTCATATAATTGACTTTCTACGTATTCTCATCTATGGCAGGTACCCTGCCATTGTTTTTCAGGTACATGTGGAATAAAACTGGAATTTTGTTGTTTTCTTTGGTTTAAGGCAATAGTTTTGGCAAACCAAGATCTATAAGCAGTGGCTCTATTTTATTATGGAAATGTTACCAGAAGTATGTGAATAAAGGGCAGTGTCAAAATAGAAGGAGCTAAGTGAGGATGGGTTTGGTTTCTTACCACAACAAAGATGAGCAATGTGTCTTTGGAAGCATTTTTTTTTTTTTAATTTCCTCTGGGTATCAGTTTAAATTTCTGGATGCAGGCACATTTTCAGTCCTCAAAATTATTGCTTGAACAATGTTTTATTCAACTCACATCCTCCTGCTGAATTCCAGTGTTTAATCATCTCTTTCCACCAGGAAAGGGGAAGCCCACCTGGGATGAGCAGTGAGTGACCATCATTTCCCACCCACAGTCACCTTGGTTGTCCTTCAGGGGGTTGAGGGCTGTGGAAGCTTCCTTCCCAACATCTTATGTTGTATTTGGTGTGATTGATTGGTTGATTCATTCATTCATTATTCATTCCATCTGCCTCAGACATTTACAAAGTGTATGTGCCAGCACTGTGCCAGGCACTCAGCAGCCTGCAACAGCTTTGGTCCCTGCTTGTAAAGAATCAGACAGATGACTAAGTGGGGCTGAGTGCTCTTGGTGGAAGCCCAGGCTATCAAGGGAATGTGTAACTGGGGAACCTGACCTTGTGGGCAGGGATGTGAGATGAGCTTCCCTGAGGGGTGATGTTGAAGCTAGGCCTGAAGAGTAAATCCAGCAGCCCTGAAAGGACTGGGTGGAATGGAAGGAACCATTGTAATCAAGGCAGAAGGAACAGTGCCCAACTGGCAGGAAGGTCTTAATGCTAGGGAGAGGATAGTGCTGGGGATAGATGGACATGCCAACCTGCCTTGGGCACGACAGCTTCTCACCACCAGTGACTCTGCACTCTGGGCCTCTGGTCTAAGGATCTCTCACCACCTGGGAGCCTCACTTCAGCTCTTATCTTTTACCTAAGAGGGATAATTTATCTTTTATTCTTTAACTGTGAAAGCTAAAATATTATCTTTATTGTGGAAGATCTAGTGAGTCTTCTCAATACTAGAAGAAAGTTTATAGGTTATAGGTTTTTTTAGAGAAATTAAATATAATTAATAAAATAAAACCAAAACCATCAATCTGCATAACTCTTAGAAATGCACTTTAGTAATACTACAAAATTATTTAACTAGCATCTCTCCTTCCAAAGAAACCTGCCCTTGTTTTGTTCTGATTTTATCCATTGTAAATCTGTCAAGATATTATTTATTAACTAAATTGTCCTGGACCCCGCTTCCCAGAAGGGTATTTTCTATTTATGATAGATTTGCTACTATAAAAGTGGGTTTCGAGTTCTAAACAACTGGCTCTCAAAACTTGGGGCAAAGAATCCACTTTTATATTTGGGACATTTTAAATTGTGATGGAGTGTATAGGGTGAGGGGGGAGCCAGGTTGTAAGGGAAAGCTTTAGTCTTGTGGCAAAACATTTCCCATTTTTTCCTATTTACTAGTTACGGTTCTTTTTACTAATTGTCTTTCAGACACATAATGAATTTACTATTACTCATGTGATCGTGCCAAAGCAGTCTGCTGGGCCAGACTATTGTGATGTGGAGAATGTAGAAGAATTATTCAGTGTTCAGGATCAACACGATCTCCTCACTCTGGGATGGATCCACGTATGTTTGACTTGTTGGATTTCAGTTTATTTTGTAAGGCATATTATTTTCCTCCTTGAAGAAATTTAGTTTTATTTGTATTTTTTAAGTATAATAAATGCTATTATATTAAAGTATTTAATTCAATGTTAGGCTGTATATAAATCTGTCAAATATGGATTTTTTTTTTTTTTTTTGGTACCAGGGACTGAACCCAGAAGTGCTTAACCACTGAGCCACAGCCACAGCCCTTTTTTATTTTTTAAGACTGGGTCTCTCTAAGTTACTTGGAGCCTTGCTAAGTTTCTTAGGCTGGCTTTGAACTTCCAATCCTCCTGCCTCAACCTCCCAAGCCACTGGGATTAACAGGCATGTGCCTCCATAGCCCACTCAAATTGGGATTTGAAGAGGGGTATTTTATTTATTTATTTATTGTACCACCCATAGTTGAGAAAGAAAACCTAAAACGTTTGGAAATTAGGTGACTCTTTCTGATGATTTCACATAGTCTAATGGAGGCTTAGTCAGATTTTTTTTTTATAGATTTGACTAAGCAGTTACAATATTTTCTATAGGTTTACATTAGATTATCTAAAAACATTCTGAAGATGTTTCATTTAAGCAGCTTTTGTATATATCAGATAGGGTCCATTCACTTCACTGCACTGCCCCTATAGGTCAAGAAGAGAGAGAAAGACTGGGAGCAGGAAAGAAAATATCACACTGTAAACAGCCATGGAATCGGATTAATGGATAGGGTCAAGAACATTGGGTTCTACCATCTACAAGGCCGTCATAGGAGTAGGAAAGTGTTTGCAAATCAAATAAACTTGAGTTTAAATCTCAGTTCTGCTAAGAATTTACTTGTGGGAACTTCAGCAAGTTCCTTAAGCAATGTGAACATCAATTTTATTATCCATAAAATAGGTATCATAATAATTGGATTCATCCTTAATGAATTCCTTAGCATATTTTTCTAGGGGCTCAGAAAAAATTATGACTGTTATTATTGATGATGATACTTTATTTTTCTATCTTTTCCATTTGGTCTCCTAAGACAGTATCCCAGCTGGACTTGGGATACTGTCTTAGTTCATCCATGCTGCTATAACAACATATTTGAGGTTGAGGAATTTATAAGGAACGGAGATTTCTTTCTAATAGTTCTGGGGGCTGGAAAGTCCAAGATCAAGGTACTGGCAGTACTCGTATCTGATGAGGCTGCTCTCTGCTTTTAAGATGGTGCTTTGATGTTAGGTCCTTACATGTTAGAGGCAGAAGAGCAAGATAGCACTCCCTTCAACCTTGAACCCTTTTAGAAGTATGCTGATAGTCACCTCCCAAAGGCCATACCTCTTCATGCTGTTACACTAAGCTTCAGCAAGAATTTTGGAGAGAATCTCATCATTCAAACCATAGTGTGTGGAGACAAGTCATCCCATGCTTGCTGAGATTTCCGGAGCACAGCTTGGATGATGGCAAGAGTCCCTGAAGAATGATGTAATCATTTTGTATTCTTGTTTATAGAGAAGCACTGAGTAGGGTCAACATACACAGACACATGTCAAGTATTTGATACTATGTGATTTAGGAGCACAGAGGAGACTGTATTCCCATTCTACCTGTAAATAAGCCTTGCTGTGTGCTTGAAAATTGCTCTGTTTTAAAGTTGATATTTAGCTTAACCTAAGTACAAAAATGTACTTTAAAGCAAAACAAATTGAAGTATAGAAATTGTAACAAATTAAAAATGATAGTCTTTTAAACCACACATTATATTGACAAGTCAATGGTAGTTTATCTTTGGAAGATTTCTTTTGATTTGCATTCTCCTTTTCTTAATGTGACTATTTAAAGCAATTTCCAAATTAAAAGCACATGGTTTTTTTTCCCTATAATTTTCTGTATATAGAATGCATGCCATAATGAATTTAGATTGTTTACGTAATGAATTTGGCATAATTATAGAATTCTAGGACTTTCACTTAATTTATTTTTCTGTATCAAATTGTGATTCAATGAAAATAGGAATATGTTACATTTTTAAATCTCAATGATTGCAATAACATTTTTATGCTGGTTTTGACGGAGCATAATAATAGTAACCAATTCCAGATCTTTTTTTCAGATCTAAATTAGTCATAGAAAACAAAGACTGAATTAGAATCAGACAGACCTGGAATAGAATTTAGATTTCTTGACTTGACTAGCTTAATGAGCTTCAAGGAGTTGCTCTCCAGCTTACTTCAGTTTTTTTCAACTATAAAATGAGAATAATGACAGCACTGATCTCGTCTTGTTATTGTGAGAATTCAATGATATAATTCTCAGTCAGTGATTAGTTCCGTGCCTGGCACATTATTCAATTGCTGTAAATGGCATCTGCAGCTATTATCGTTGTCTCCATCATCATCATCATCATCAGTGTTGTTTTCATGGACTCAGGGAGTGGCCACACCACCCTCCCAGGAGACCTGTGCTCATTGGATAGAAGTGACTCCTGTTGGCAGACATGAAGGGCTCAGAGAGTCATGTTGGGTACATTCTTGAAAATAAGTTAACGGGCAGAGTGAGATTTGCTTGTTTGACAAACTGCTGCCTCCACAGCACAGTAGTGCCTTTGACTACTTCTTACTTTCTCACCAAGACATTGGAAACACTATGTTACTCAAAGAAAGCATTCCCAGTCAGTTAAATAGGCTTTAAACCTTGTATTCATGCTCCTACTAAATATTTGGGTTCTTTAAGTTAGGATAGGACTGGGGATGTAGCTCAATGATACAGCGCATGCTTAATATGCATGAGGCTCTGGGGTCAATATGCAGCACATGCATGCGCGCGCGCACACACACACATGTGCCCACAGACACACCTACGCACAGAAAGTTGGGAAATTATGTGATTCTTTATAGGCCAAGAGTTATTTTTCCTTGCAGAACGTGTATCTTTCTGTAAATAACCATGTGATTTTACCTTTAATCTATAAATAGGTAGAGAAGAGTTTTGAATCTTTCATTTCTACCACATACCCTGCTTGTGTAAAGGCATTAAGCTATTACTATGGGCCTGTGCCCTTAGTTAATAATGACAACATTAAAATAACAAAAACAGAGTCATAATAACAGCTAATGACTTTGGCTCCTTTCTTTGTGTTAAGCACTATTCGAAGAATTTTACATGGATTAGTCCATTTAATCTTTATACAACCCCACCAAGAAAATGATTCTCATACGTTTTTATAAATGATGAAATGAGCAGGAGGAGGCTATGTGATCTTCCCTGTGTCTTTTACCAAGTGAGTCGTGGAGCCAAGACCCAGATAGTGTGTATCAAAGACCTTTTTTTTTCATAAATAAAATTGTCATATTCCATTTTCAAGGGTCGTTAGGTTTGAATGTGAATTTTTAAGTCATTATATATGCATTTATTTTTTTATTCACATATGAACCTCTCATTTGCCTCTGATAAACCAAAGATTTTATTTAGCCAGGAACTTTGGAAGGTTTCTTTTGATTTGCATTCTCCTTTTCTTTCTCTTAATATGAATATTCATTGCTGTGCATGATGACCCCAAACACCTTCAACAACCTACAGACTCCCACCTTTCTGTTTACAGAGAATGGTGATCCATAAAGGATACACAGTAATGTGGAATATTCAGTGAATAGGTTCCTTCCATGGTTTTGCATAGAAGTATCTGTGGTCCAAGGTCTCCACTTTCCCGAGTCTCAGGATTCTTATACATAAAATTGAAATAATAAAATAAGTATCATGGATGAGTTTTGCTGATCAAATGGTAATCTATTTAAATCCTCTGGCAAGTCATTTTCTAGCTCTTTCCCAACAAGAAGAAAGTAGATAACAGACCTGGGAGCCACTTCTCAAAATCGTAGTTATTCCAAATAAGCAAATAATAGGAATGCATAAAAGGAAAGAGGATGTCAGCAAAATATTTTAAAAAATCCTTATTCGGCTGTGTGCAGTGGTGCACACCTATAATCTCTCAGGAAGCTAAGGCAGAAGGATTGCAAGTTTGAGGCCAGCCTCTGTAACTTTGTGAGACCCTCAGCAACTTTGTGAGACTGTCTCAAAATAACAGTTAAAAAGATTGGGGATGTAACTCCGTGGTGGACTAAGCTACCCCTGGATTCAATCCCCATTACCTTACAGGGAAAAACATTCTTATTGGAATAATGATGGTAAAATTTAAAAAAAAATCAATAGAATTTTTTTTTGAATAGGCTATGGCCTGGCTAAGCCTCAGCTGCTCTAATAAGTTTGTCCTCTTTCTGTTTTATAGACACATCCCACCCAAACTGCTTTCTTATCCAGCGTTGATCTTCACACTCACTGTTCCTATCAGCTCATGTTACCAGAGGCTATTGCCATTGTTTGTTCACCAAAGCATAAAGAGTAAGTGTAACTATGGAGGGGAGCCCAAGGAAGGCTTTGGGCTCCTGGGTCCATGTGTGTCTACACATAGCTTGTGGTCTTTGGGAAAAAGAATTAAGTAGCAGCTGGCTCTTATATACTAGTATCTCTGCAGCCTTTGGTTTTGAAGGTCCTTTCAGTGGTAAAATCCTAGTTCTTTTCTTGATTAATAAGACCTTGAAGTGGGTAACACTTAACTGTTATTTGCAGTTCGATTTTCAAGAACCTATTTCTACTGTATTATGTCCTATCACAAGAAATTCCACAGACTTAGGCTCATTACCTCCAAAATGTCCCTCGTTTGGGGAGATCAGATATTGCAGAGTATGGTCACAGGAATCAAATGTATTTTGGAGTCCTGACTTGACCCTTATGTCATAGGATAGACACCTGATCCCTGTGAGTGTCTGCCCATCCTGGATTGATGAGAAGGTGATATTAAGTGATGGTGTATGTACAGTTCTTAGCCTAGTACTGAGCACCACAGCAAGCCCTCAATAAATAGCTGCTGTTGCTATAAATACCATTAAAAGAAAAATTAGAAATATCTCCCCCTTGTAATTTCCTCTGTGGGGGGATCTTCTTCTGATCTTTCACACAACAGCACAGCTGCCTGACCCATTATGGTCCTGAAGGTGTTACTTACTCGTAAGTTTCTCTCCTCTAGACCAGTCAGGGAAATGCTGGTTTAGAAAAACCACAGTGGAATTTCTTTTTTTGTGTTTTTCTTCCTCTGTCCCATTTGGGGACTATGTATGCTGTGTCACTGAAGTAAAGCATCTGGAAATCCCGAGTGGTCCTGAATTTTATACCTTTTTGTTTTTCTTTTTGACCCTGAAATTTAGCACTGGAATCTTCAGACTCACCAATGCGGGCATGCTTGAGGTTTCTGCTTGTAAAAAGAAGGGCTTTCATCCTCACACCAAGGACCCCAGACTATTCAGTGTGAGTACACAGTGTTAGTTACCTTTGCAGGCATTTTTTTTTTTGTTATTATCCCCCCACCCAAATTCTCTTTTAAAGGAGAAAAATAATAGCAGTGTGATATGGAGTAAAACACTATACTGCTTAGTTCAGAGCTTTATCGCAGAAAACCAATCTTGTACTTCTTTGATTTCTTCTATTTATTTATAACAAAATGTTAGGATTTCCATAGTAGGGTTGATATGCATAAA
Organism: Ictidomys tridecemlineatus; assembly: GCF_052094955.1. Lineage (NCBI taxonomy): Eukaryota > Metazoa > Chordata > Mammalia > Rodentia > Sciuridae > Ictidomys > Ictidomys tridecemlineatus. Next base: position 70,690,790 of record NC_135477.1, read on the forward strand.
ATTACCTTTATATTTGTTTATTTGTGTGGTGTTGAAACATTTTCTTCAGTGTCAAAATAAGCAAACAGTTATTCCAAAAAAAATGATATTAAGTGTCTCATGAATTCTTTCTGCTTCATTTGGATGAATCATTTTTTAATAACCAATTAAAACTGTAATTGTACTTTTGGATAGCTTTATATAGCCCCCAAATAATTATTTGACTACATCTTTTCTTTCTGCTTGTTTAGAAGTTTTATGGCTACAATATTAGAAAAACATTAGAGAGCTCAGAATTTATTTAAAATGGAAATTACTTGGCAATCTGTAAATATTTTCTTGTTGAAAATGAATAAAAAAACATCATATTTGTTCTAATTGGAAATATTTTTTAAATTAGGAAATTTTTTTCAATTAGGAAATCTGCGCTTTCTCCCTAAAGAGAATCATCTGTGAAACATTATGATGTAAAACCAATTTTTTCTTTCCTAGATATGCAAACACGTGTTGGTTAAAGACATAAAAATAACTGTGTTGGATCTGAGGTGATATGTTCCGAATGTAAGCACCATCAACACCAGACATCTGCCCATGGACATGTGGTGGCTGGATTTTCTTAAGATGTTTCCAGAAATGACTGATATTTTATATTTATACATTTTAGACCAGAAAGTTTGATATTTATTGCTCTTGCACATTTTGAAGTTTTCTTTTTGGGTTGCTCTGTCTCAAGAAAAGTCACATGGTGTTAAATCAAATACCTATTAATGTACCCAAATACTATCACCAGATAATAAATTGTGCTGCAAAAAAAAAAAAATGGTTGGTGTTTATGGAGATCTCTACATACATGTTTAGACTTTTAGGTGTTTTGTTATATTTAAAAAATACATCATGTAAAATGTAATTCCAAACAAATTCTGTATGCAGGTGGTCTGTACAGCAAACCGTTTCTTGCTTTCCTGTGAAAAGAAACATGGCTACAGTCAGCAGAGCCCATCCTGGGTTTTCAGTGTTATCAAATCCCAGGCTGAGAGTCATGTCTGCAGTGAATCATTGTAGGACATGAGGTGGCAGGCTTCAACTCAGGGATCAGGTATCAGAGGATCTGGGGCAGCATAGGATTTATTAACTTGATTTAGAAGAGTAAAGGCAGAGAAGCTTGGAAGAGAAACAACAGCAACAAAAATATCTCAGCTAAAATCAGAACCTATTACCATAAAAGTTAAAAGGGTGACAGGGAGAAAAACATGAGGCATATGATGAGATAACTGACAATTCCTTAGCCAAATAGAATAAATTAAAAAAAAAACAATTTAGAGAGATACTTGTAATTTGAAGTATTTATGTTTACCTTCGTGCACAGAGAAGAGAAATGAAATAAATTTGGAACTGAATAGGAGGGTCTAAATACAGTGGCATGGACTGCTGAGGCTTGCTGTAGCATTTGTGTCTGTGACTTAGATAATGTAAGCACTTACTAGACCAAAAGGTGCAGATTAAATGGAAGTAATGGGCGTCTTATGAATACTGTTGGCAAATTAGATTGTTAGAGGAAAACCTGAGAATGGAAACATTGTGGGAAAAATTCAGCTACAAATATAAGAAAAGTGAAAGTGATAATGCTGACTACTTTGAGGACATGGAAAGAGTCTTCACAATACTGAACACCAGTTCTGCATGCACAACTTCAGTCTTGGCAGAAATTGCTCCCAGGCACCTGGGGAAATCCTGAGCTGGTTGCCCTAGCTTTGATGAACCATACTTGGCCACCACTTAGTTCCCTTTCTTATCCTTTGGGGTATTAGCTGATTCTAGTCTAGCTTTTCTCTCCCCCGACCCCAACTCTTCCAATAGTTTTACTGTCTCTTCTTAGATCTCCATTTCTTTCCAACAGGGTAAAACTAATCCTATCTAATGTCCTCTATTCCCCGTGTCTAATATGCTCAACCACAGCTATCCCACTCCTTGCTTTCCTCCTGGCATTATATCTGAGGTGTCTGGACAGTTCATGTATACATGCACAGTACTGTTATCATTGGGATGTCCAGTTGAAGTCCAACTCCTTGGTGTCCCAAACAGAAAATTGAGCAAGACACACAGAAGTAACAGATATAGTACAGATTTACTGAAGGTGAAGGTAATGCTCCATTATGTAGAGTGGAGTGGGCCTAGCAAGAGAGAGAGGCTCAAGGCCCCCGTGTCTGGATATTACAGTCTTCTATCCTGAACTGTGGGGTGTTCTCTTCTCTCTATGGACCCGATTGAAGACCTTACCTCATTTTCTGATTAGAGTATCTGATTAGAATATTTTCCATTCCCCTCCCCACTTTACCTGCATGGATCATTTTAAAATTTTAACCTGTGGCAGGAGTTGTCATGGTGATAAGTCCTCAGTGGTTGGCCTTGTCATGGTAATGGGATTTATTGTAAATGGACATGACTTCTTGTCTTGTCCTCCCGCAGCTTCTTTCTAACCCGCTATCTCCTCCATCTTGGTGTCTGAACTCTACCTAATTGTACTAATATCTGCTTTTTAGTTCGGTGATTTCTGAAGGAGGGGTATACCCTGTGTTCTGTACTTGGATAAGTTAATGTCTTCTTCCACTTATCTGTTCCTCAATTCCAGAAGCATGCCATACAAGTTCTGCTTGTTTTCTTCCATGAAGAGCTGACGATGGGCAGATGGATGACTTGTTCCTGTTGTCTGACAACCTATAGCCTTAGAAAGTTCAGGTCTCAGATTTCAGAAGAGAGCTTGGCTGGTCCTAGGCCTAGGGACTTGAGTCTGTGGCCACCTCTTGCTAAAGGCAAACTGACCCTGCAAGGCTGTCTCCCCTGCTCTTTCTTAAGTGTGCTCTCCTTGACTTCTAAACACTTAAGGACACTATGATATTCTCATGTGCCTGAGCAAAGAACAAGATTATATAATTTATTCTAGCAAAAATAACTGTAGGGACAGGTGGTGGTTGTGAAATGAGTGTTATCTTCTGTATTGTATTCAAAGATACAGTAATAGATGAAGAAAATGTAAAATGACGTCTGAGGAAAAGTCTTTGCATATGGAATGTTGCTTAGAGACGCAAACAATTCAACTGAGAGCCGAGAACATTTAGCTTCTTAGATTTCCAAACCCAGTTAGTCAGCAGACTTGTCACAGAGCTGGACTCTTGGAGACCACAAACCACTGACCTGACCTTGCCTGGTCGAATGAGTCCCCAGTGCTTCATCACTGAAAGAAGAACCAAAGGAGAACAGGAGTGTGGGCACACCGTTGAGGAATGCACCATCCAGAGAGCACAGCCAGCCAGCCCACCCTGAGTGGCTGAGTGCCCCTGCAGCAGGTGGTTGACCCCTGGAGTTCCCTGGGTGCTACTTGGGTTTTTTGCACAGCAATAGTGAGGCTCCCTCTTTTACTCGTGAATCAGCTTCGCAGTCCTTCGTGCCATTTCCTGACCTCCTAAGACAACGGTAGTTCTGCATTTCTTTTTAGATTTGTGTTTGTGTAGACAATTGAACCAATTAAGCCTGCTTCCTTTGGATGTGAATGTTAGTCTGTTTATTACATACAGTGTCAAGCACCTAGTATATTTTTGAGGTCCTTAACCCCCTTAGTACTGTACAATGTGACTGTATCTGTAGAGGGTCTTTAAAGAGATCATTAAGCTAAGATGAGGCCACTAGAGGAATCCTAATCCAATATGAGTGGTTTCCTTATAAGAAGAGATGAGAAATGACACACACACAGGAAGACCACATGAAATACTGGGAGAAGTTGGTCTCAGAAAAACATCAGCCTTACTAACAACTTAATCTGGAACATCTAGCTTCTAGAACTATGAGAAAATAAGTTTCTGTTTTTTAAGCCAGTCAGCCTGTGTATTTTATTATGAAAACCCTAGCAAACTATTCTTAACAAATATTTTTTATCTTTTTCTCAGAGACTGACTAAGAGTGGCTTTCTTTGTTGTTATGGGGTACAGATCATTCTCTTCTCTGTAGGGTTTGTGAAATGCAGAAGAGGAAAGCAGAATGTTTATGGCTTTTTTTCTCAGCTACTGAAATTGTTCTGGCTTCTTTTTGAAAGGATTTTGCTTGTGGAAAATTGACATTTTATTTGAGACCACATCCTAGAATGAGTTCATTCTGCCCGTCCTCACCGACAGCTCATCCCATGTTGGAGCCACATGAGTGGTGTTGGAGATTGTCATGATAGCAGTTTGGTCTTAGTTAAGGTTTCTGTTGTGAAACAGGCTGAAGGGGTCCCAAATGTGGAAAGCATATGTTTCTCTTGTGGCATGTCTTGCAGAATTGTCTGGCAAGAGCAATGTCTTCTGTGAGGAGGATGCTTGAGAAATGCCATGTATTTCGCAATGACTAAGGAAGAAAGGTAAACTTTTAGCTCTTTGTTCTTAGAAGAGTCTAGTTTGCTATTTATTGAGAAGTCAAACAGTATACAAAGACCTCTTCTCTATTCTTTTAAGAAACTTGTTTATTTTCTAGTATCTTGATCCTTCATGAAGCAACTGCATTTTTTTCTTTGGGGACTGCTGCAAAAAAATTATTTAGTGGCTTCTATAGAGTCATCATACTGATATCCAAAAAATATATTTAAAAAGAAATTGTCAAAACTCATGTCTTAGTTTGGGCTGCTATCGTAAGATATCATAAACTGGATGGCTTAAATAACAAAATGTTTATGTCCACAGCTTGGGTGGCTGGATGTCCAAGAATGGGGTGCCACATGATCGGGCTCCTGGTGAGGGCCTAATTTGTAGACAGCTGCCTTCTTGTTCTGTCCTCACACAGAAGGGAGAGAGATCATCTCTGTCATGTCTCTAGTTGTAAGGACACTATCACAAGGCCCTTATGAGAGTCTCACTCTTTGGACCCAATTATCTTCCAAGGGCCCCACCTCCAAATACCATCACTTTGGAGGTTAGGATTTCAACATATGAATTTGGGGGAAACACAGACATCAGACCATAGTTAGGGAAGTTCTAAAATAGCTAATAGTTTGTATGTTTGGAGTGGCATATGGAGTCTTTGCAATATAAATCTTTAGATCCCATAGTTATTACATTTAAAAGTACCATTCAAATGCAAATGGAAATTTCAGTTATTAGATTGTCTTTATCTGGTATTAATATGTCCTCAAGTAGATTTAAGGAATTACTCATTAAAAGGGCAGTTTTCAAAAAGAATTGCCACTGGATTAAGTTACACTAGGTATTGGAGTTCAATTTAAGAAAAAAAGTAAACCTCTTGGAAAAAAGGCTTTGTTTAAGTAGAGCAATATATATTGCATGTTTATAATGTTTTATAATTATAATGTTTTTTATGATTATGTTTTAATTTATGTTTTTATAATTAAAGGAATTTAATAAAATCCATATCCCTGCATATGTATGAATAACAACAATAACAAAAAAGAGCTGGAGAAATGGAAAAGATGGAGAAAAATATAGGGGAGGTAACATTATTTACAAAAGAAGCTTATTATACTCCTAAGATAGTTACTGGCTTGCTAGAACTCAGGGGTGGTGGGGTGTGGAGATGCAGAAGATGAGAGAGAAAAAAACAGAAAAACCCTGGGAGGAGGAAAATAAAATAAGAGCATTGCAGACTGGCTTTATTTAATTTGTTTTTGCGAAGTGAACGCCTTGGCATTATCTAGACCACAAGACGTTCTACAACCAAATGGAGGTAATTAGATCTTTTTTCTCCATCAAGGAAAATTACCCATACATCTGTGTCAGGTAAGTGAGAGTTTATAGAGAAAAACCAAAATTGTTTACTTGAAATAGTCCTTGTCCAGGTGGGTCCCAGATGTACTCAAGCAATGAGAAGTGAATTTATATTCTTGACTCTGAAAAGGATTTTTAAAAATTCTTCTCTGAGAAAAATCATTTACAGATTGTTTATAACACAAGCCCCAGGCTCTGTTAGGTTGCCTCCTAGTCTAAAGCTTATTTATTTAAGGAAAACAGCACAAACTTAGAAGACATTTGTTCTATCCCTGACTTCAGGGGAAGGCCACAAGCACATTCTATCACATTGGGGAAATTTTTACCCATCGGCTGGTTTAGCAGGTTTCTTTCAGCAGTGAAATTCTGTATTTGTGAAATTCTCTCCAGGGAAACTGATTATTTTAAAAAACAACTTATTAGGGTTGGGGTTGTAGTTCAATGATAGAGCAGTTGGCTAGCATGCATGAGGCCTGGATTTGATCCTTAGCACCACAAGAAAAATAAAATAATAAAGTAAAAAATTTATTGAAGTGAAACTCACACAACATAAAATTGACCGTTTTAAAGTGCACAATTCAGTAGTATTTGCATAACCAGCACCTCTATCTAGTTCCAAAACACTTCCATCACTCCAGAGTAAAAACTCTTTTACCCATTAAAGCAGTTTCTCCCAATTTCTTACCATCCCCAGTGCCTGTCACTTTTCATTCCATCTTTATGGATTTATCTATTCTGGATATTTCATATAAAGGGAATCATATAATATGTGAACTATTCTGTCTGGCTTCTTTTGCTTAACATTTTGAAGGTTTATCTGTGTTGTATCATGTTCCAATTTATTCTTTTTTTTTTTACTAACATTGCATTGTGTTTGTAGACCACATATTTGTCCACCTACTCATCCATTGGTGCCCCTTTAGGCTTTTTCCACCTTTTGGCAATTGTGATTAGCAGAGCTGCAAACATTCACTTGCATGGACCTGTTTTCAATGCTTTTTGCTTACATATAGAGGAATAGAATTGCAGAATCATATGTTCAGCTTTTTGAGGGGGCTCCAGACTGTTCTCCACAGCAGCCGAACCATTGTGCATTCCCACTAGCAATGTACAAGTGTCCTAGTTTCTCCATACCCTCACCAATACCTCTTTTCTGTTAGGTTTGTTTTAAAAAATTTTATGATAGCCATCCTGGTAGAGATGAAGTGGTATCTTATTGTGCTTCGGACACAGCAAAACATCATTAGTTTAATTCTTTCAAAGTCAGCTTTTTAAAACAAAGTTGATGAAGTCTAAAGTATTCATAATTCAGTGAACCCTCATCTTGTAGGTCACCCGTATCAGGCCTTGACCAAATCCACTAGCACTGTATTTAGAAAGAGAAAAATTTTTATTTTTATCAAGAATGGTCAGCTCTTTTGGCTGGTAGGGTTAGAAATATAGAAGAGAGAGATCCAACAAGAGCCACCTGCAGTAGCACTTTAAAAGACCGCATTTGCTTTCTATTGTACCCAATGGTTCCTGCCTTCTTAAGGGGGCATTCAACTGAAATCGCAAACTTTTTTATTTTTTTTTAAGAACCAGGGCTAGTTCTAAATTTTAAGAACAGAATTTTAAGAACTGTTTAATACATGTTTTCTCAAATAAGTTTTGTTATTTTGTAAAAGAAGTCAAATACTGAGGCCATTTCTTTGGAGGTTTAAAGCATATGCAAGGAAATGTAAGAAAATCTCTGATCCAGTAAAACGAGGAGGAGTAAGGTTCAAAATTAAATGTCAAGGGAAAGAAGTAAAAGGCATGATTTAAGAAGAATATGGAAAGACCATATTTTGACTTAGTATGTCTACAGAAACACATATTGTTCTCTAAGAATAGAAAATCTGCTTAAAGACACCTGAGACTTAGGTGTCTGAAAATCTACATAAACTAAGTAGGAGTCTGACACCAACCGTGGGATTCTGGTCATCAGTTTTCCTTGGTAACAGAGTATGTTAAAAACCCAATCAGGCAAATAACAGTCATTTATAGTCCCTTCAGCCCTTAAGGAGCATAAAGTTGCTAAGGAGAACATTCTGGAATAGCTGTAGCTTCCATGAATAAATTATAGAATGGGAGGTGGCAGTGTTTGGATACTCATTTCCCAGACACAAGATGGAGAATTTAATTAACTTGCAAGACTAAATGCTTGGGAATGGGAATTGAATCAGATTAAATTTCATTTAAAGTTGCCTTAGCTGCTTGTAATTGGTGTCTGATTTCAAGGCATTTCAATGTAAGTGGTATGAATTCTACTTTGGAAAATTACAGTCAAGCCAGTGGTACTTCTAAAGTCCATGTGTGATCCAATTCATTGGCCTTTTCAGTTCTGTGTCTGCAGCACTTGCCCCATCTCTGGGAGTGTGCCTGAAAATCTCATGTATGTCCTACTTGCCTTTACCCAGCCTCAACCCCTGGCTGGCCCCCAATTTATCTTTATTGCCTATTTACTCACTCGTTCCTCTTAAAAACTAATTAAGCACTAGTGTCTCTCCAGGAAGACTGTTCCGAGCCCCTGGCTCAGGTAAGAACTCTTGGCCATAAGAGCAAGTACCCAGATATTTTTTTTTCATCACCCCTGTTTGCCCTGTTTAATGTCCATTTTCCTTGCTAGATTCTAAGTTGCATTCAGGCAGAGCCTTGCCTGGCTCTATTTTCTTGCTGCCTTTCTCTGTCCTAACTCAGGAAAATGTTCATGATAGTCATCATTTGAGTTGATATTACTTAGACATCTGTTTCTCCTACCCTGACCCAGAAAAACCACAGCTCTAACTGGCCCCTTTCCTTGTTTTCTGTTGAACAAGGCTTTTCTGTGTTGGAAGTTCTTCCAAAGAGAATTTCCAAGATGCACAAATAATGCCATACCAACATCAGAAAACTATTATTTTTAAAAATGGTGCTTCTTCCCATACATTTACTCACACATCTGAATTAAATGTTATTAGAAAACTGTAGCACTTCAGAAGTTACAAAAACTCATTGTGGAAAACTGGAAGAAGTGTGCTTACATACTTTGAAGGGTCTGGTTGGTTACTGTTAGAAGAGAGAAGGTCGTTGACTAGGCAGACAATCCTGTGTTGCTGCTTTTATCTTTCTGAGGACTTTGATGAAGCATATCCTGGGGACTTAGCCCTTCAAGTCACTGGACATCCTGTGGACCCAGGGCAGGATTTAATGTTCTGTGACAGTGCTGAGTACTACAGCTGGTTGACTCACAAGAAAGAAACATTTCACCAACACTCCTTCAGTGAATTCATCTGGTTTTCCTCAGTTTTGCCAGTAGGCATGCCTGCTCCCAGTACTTGAGAGACCTTTCAAGCACTTATTTCTTTATCAGAGAGTGGGCACCCCCTAGTGGCAAATGCAAAGAACGACGGTACAAGAGGCCTGTTTTAAGTCAATAGACCTTGTAATGATGACAGCAGTGGTTGGTGACTTTTGCCTAACTTTTGAAAATGTATATGTAAATTATGATATGGTAGTAAGTAGCTGTACATTAATCGTAGATTTTAAGTCTGGTGGGTATAGAATGTGCCCCCAAAGCGCTCATTTACAGGTGGAAATTGTCTCTTAATCATATTACAGTCATTCTAAAATTTTGATGTACTTAAGTATCAGCTGAGAAATCTAATTAAAACCTCTGTTCCTAGTCTCAGTTTGAGAATTTCCAGTTCATCAGATATTTAAAGTGGCCATAAACCCATGTGTTTAAAATAAGCCCTGATGAGTTTGACCTGTGGCCTGTTCACTGAGAAATGCTGGCTAAGAGTGTGGGTTTACAAACTCAAGTAGCAACAAGCTTGTGCCATGTCTGCCAGGATTGTGATGGTAGGGACTATTTTATATATATATGAATGATAGCTCTCTTATATAATTGCATTTCTGGAATAACCTCTGTTCCCTCATCTATAAAATGGGCTGATATCAATACTTTTCCCACATAGTTCTGAAGAACAAATGAAAGATGTGTGCAAAACCTTTCATGTGATGATTGACAGTACTGATCTTGAAAAGTACTGTTCTCTTTCCCATCCTTTCTGTTGTGAATATAACTGTAGCATCCTTTTTAGTGAGAGAGAGTGAAAAGAAGAAGGGAAACAGATGATCCACGTGTGTACTGAGATTTTAAATCTTTATCAGTGTTTTTTTAATACATGTTTAAGACTGGCCCAGTGGCACATGCCTATAATTTCAACAACTAGGGAGGCTGAGGTAGGAGGATTGCAAGTTCAAAGCTAGCCTCAGCAACATAGTGAAGCCCTGAGAAACTTAGTAAGACTATGTCTCAAAGTAAAAAATAAAATAGATGGGAATGTGGCTTAGAGGTTAGGCGCCACTGGGTTCAATCCCTGATACCAAATATGTGTGTGTGTGTGTGTGTGTGTGTGTGTGTATACATATAAGTACATATACACACACATACATATATAAACTTAAGTTATATTATTTTAAATGCATTTACATATAAAGCTTAATACATATATTAAAGTCACACATTATATATTAAAAGTTACACATGCACACATATGCATATATGCGTTTTAATATAAAATATGTGATTTAATAAATATACAGTTGTTTACAAAGTTTTATGTACATAAAAAATTGACATTTTTGTTCATGAATCAGGCAATCAATACTGAGGTTATAAGAGTGTAAAGTAATCACTCAGCAAATTGTGAAGTCAGTGTGGATTTTCCCAGTGACACTCTTTAATCTGTGTTTGTTTTTTACATCTCCCATGTATTCTCAAATCCTTCCTGTTTGCTTCATTTAGGTGGACTTTCCCAAGTTAATGGGATTCTACCCCTGGCCTGGGAAAGAGCCGTCCTACTCATGCTGTATCTAGGGTGGGCCACTAGAGGGAGCCAACGCTCAGCGAGTGAGGTCAACCTGAGGGAAAGAAGTGATCAGAGGGTGTGGGTCAGAGGCCAAGGCTCAGAAGTTGTGGGTAGCATATTTCAGATTTATTTAAAAAAAAAAAACAAATAGGTAACAAGTCAGAGATTTGGCTAGGAATGATTTAGAAAGGAACTGAAGGCATTATTCCACCAAACATTCACAGTTGTGTGCTGGAAACAGAGAGCAGGGGAGTGTTTTAGAAGCATTTGCGGTGGACGATGGAGGGCCCGGCCTCGTCGTACTCCTGTTTGCTGATCCACATCTGCTGGAAGGTGGACAGAGAAGCCAGGATGGAGCCCCCGATCCAGACAGAGTACTTGCGCTCCGGAGGGGCAATGATCTGTGGGTTCGGATGAAAAGGAAAGGGCATTAGTGCCATCAGGCAGCACAGGGGATTTCTACCCTGGCCCCCATTTTGTGGATTTGGCTGCTGTTCCTGTGTAATCTTGGGTGGTGAGGAGGCTGTGTCCTTAGAGATTCCTCACGGAACCCATTTATTGTTCTGGCTTCCTTCATGGAATCAGTTCCAAACCACCCATAGCGTCTCTGTCACATTGTTTAGCCAACTGAAAGTTGACCTCAAATCCGGGAATGACCACCAGTCCTGGGTGACCACCAGATAAGCCCTGACAAACAAGTCTTCCAAGTTCCACGAGCTGTGTTTCAAAGCTCATCCTGACACGCACTTTCTGTAGAACCAAACACTGGCATCTTCTAAGAAGTCTTAACTGTGCCAGAACTATTATTCAAATCTTTTCCCACTGAAGTCCACTGCTGCTCTCAGAAATTCTCTGCCATAAGGGGACTCTGGGTCCATAGTCCCAGTTGGGAAGAACAATTCCCTGGAATGGGTCCCCATTAAGCTATATGGGTTGAGTTTTCCCAGAGCTCAGGCCAGATGTGTGACAGCATGGATACGATTATTAAGTAAATGAATGGCTTAGGAGGAGAAAGCTGAATTGGACCCCAGGTCTTGTCCTGTAGCAACTCAAATAACTAGAACGGAGCAACTCCAAATTCCAGTCCAGACTGGGATTCTTTGGTAGAAATGAACGCTTCAACCAACAGGTGTTTCTGAAACTGCAATGAAAGGGATAACTTTCTTTTTTCCCCTTAAGCTCTGATTGAGCATTTATTTTTAAAAAAACAAATAGCTGACATTTACTAAGCCCTCTCTAAATACCAAGCACCATGCTAGACATTTTACATGCGTTATCTCACTTAATTCTCATTACCACCTTGAAGAATGAATATTAAATTGTTCCCACATTATCTATGAGAAAACAGAGGCTGAGAGAGGTGTAAGTAACCAGTCACAACCAATGCAGTGCAACTGGTCAGGGTAGGCCCAATATTCAAACCAGGGTTCTCCTAGTTGTGGATTTTTTTTTTTTTTCAGGCAATGGTTTTAGATTTCCAGTAAAGTTGCAAAGACAGTACAGAGAGTTCCCACAGTTCCCTCACCTGGTTTCATTCTTCCCTAATGTGTAGTTTTTAAAGGATCTCTGTACTCTGTTGCCATGCAGGGGGCCAAAGTTTCACTTTCAGTTCTATTCAAGAAATCAGTTTGGAGAACTAGGAATTGCCCAACTCTCCCTACAGCCTCTCTCTGTTCAGCTACCTCCCCACATCACTAGTTTGGTGCTGAAGTGTACCCCCCAGCAGCCCCTCCCTCCTGTATGGTAGTAAGAGGTTGTGGGCTGATCCCGCAGACATCCAAGGAACACAAGCCTTTCAGGAAAGCCTCTCTTCTCCCCACCTGAAGTCTTTTAGCACAGGACTTCCCAGAGGCTAGCGTGACAGAGAGAAAGACCGTGTGTTGAAGTCTAGCTCATTCTCTTATGTTGCAAATCCTTTGCTAAAGAGAGAAGGGAGTGCAAACAACAGAGAGCTTGTCTGCTCTCTTGACTGCCTTGTGTGTGTGTGTGAACTGCACGAAAATTGCCACTTTCGCTTCCTATGACATGGGTCAGAAGGTCTCAGTGTGGCATTCTGATTTCAGAGATAAGAGCCTCTGAGGAGTCACCAGCCAGGGGACACTTCCTTCTAAAGGAACCATCACCATTTCATCTCTGAGCTCCCTTGCTTGGAACTCAAAGCCAAAACCATGTAGGGACCTGGGTGGCTCAGGGACTGAGCCTGGTCATGCCAGAGTCATCCTGTGCTTTTGAGCCACTTGTGTCAAAAGATGTTTCAGACAGAGAGATGAAGAAAGGACTCTAATTCCTGGCCACTGGTGGTCACATCTAGCCATGAAAGAATACAAGCGACTTAATCTACAAGGTTTCAACTGCTTCAGAGATGTCTGGCTCATCTGTAGTTTTAGAAAATGCTCTACATGTGAGACACACTGTTTTTGTGATGAGGTAACACGACAAAATATATGTTCTGAAGAGATATAGGCATGTGGGGAGCTGCATGGACCTCGATGGCAGCTGCAGAAAGAGGCTGATAAACAAGCAGAAGTGTAGAATAAATTCTGTATAAAATAATGTAGTTTCTCTTATGAACTGGATTGACTTAAACAAAGTATGGGACGTGTGGAATTTTACCCACTGCCTGGCCCTGGAACCCATGAGTGCCTAAGACCAGGATATGGCCTCAAAAGAGTCCTTTCCATCTGGTTATGGGGCTGACACCCCTGGTGGCATAGCCTGGGGACTGTCACTGAACAGTACCTTGATCTTCATGGTGCTGGGCGCGAGGGCTGTGATCTCCTTTTGCATCCGGTCTGCAATGCCTGGGTACATGGTGGTACCCCCTGAGAGGACGTTGTTAGCATAGAGGTCCTTCCTGATGTCAATGTCACACTTCATGATGCTGTTATAGGTGGTTTCATGGATGCCAGCAGACTCCATCCCTGAAAAGAAACACAAGCCATGGTCCTTGGGTGGGGACAACACTCAGGTTAGCCAGTAAGACCTGACGTGAGCACTTGGATGATCTTACACAGGATGAGACTAGGCAGGTGTAATAATCTAGAAGTCACTCATCTGAGAGACCAAGAGAGTCTTGTTATGCTCCATGTCCTTCTGCCTCTAATGGGGAAGTCTTACTGCCTCTCCACGGTGGGAATACAGCATGCTAATACCAATTTTTAAATAGATGCTCTATTATACATAATTTAAATCAGAGGCAAAACCTTCAAGTTCCCTGTAGAAGGTCCCACATCTAGTCAATGTCACAGCCATCACTCAGAACTCTCCCATCTCTCTGTAGCTGCTGCCTCTTACCCCCACTCAAATCTAAATGGAACCAAATCATTAGAAAAGTGTTTCTTCCTATCTGGACAAAGACTCATTTTTCTTCAGTCTTAATAATTTTTTGTCAAAATTTTTTTTTTTTTTAATTTCTGAGGTGGGCCTTTTGGAAAAACCTTCAGGTGGCTCTTCACCTTTTTGCAGTGCTGAGATCTAATACTAACAAGGGTACTAGCACCTAATTATTAATTACTAATGATATCTAAACAGTCTTCATTTATACATGAAGAAATAAGAACAAAGTCATCAACCCACAGTGTCTACTCCCAGAGCCTAGCTCTGTAAAAACCTATGCCACCCCAACTCTCGTGATTATGAGGAGTGTGGTGTAAAATCAAATCTCCCCAAGTCAATGCTTGTCCATTTCTCTCTCCGACTCCCCCCCCCCACACACACTATTCCCAAAGACTAAGCACTGAGCACATCTTCCCCAAACATCCCACTGGCTTCTAAGCACAGATTTAAGGCTTTTGGCTTGATCTCCACATAGTGTCTTCCTAGGAAGAAAACTCCTTTCCTGGGCTTCCTCCACCTTCTCATCTTGGAAACATGATACTTCTTTTCCCTGGTTTAGAAATGTCTTTGGTCTCGGGTCCCTGACACATCTCACATGCAGATGGGCTTTGGTAGCCACAGGCTGCTGGATGCAGGAAAAGAGGGTGTCTCCCCTTCCTGGGGGAGGGTTTTTTGTTGCCTACCAATGAAGGACGGCTGGAAGAGGGTCTCTGGGCAGCGGAAACGTTCATTGCCAATGGTGATCACCTGCCCGTCAGGCAGCTCGTAGCTCTTCTCAAGCGAGGAGGAGGACGCAGCAGTGGCCATCTCATTTTCAAAGTCCAGAGCTACATAGCACAGCTTCTCCTTGATGTCTCGGACGATCTCACGTTCGGCTGTCAAACACATGCAGATGTTACGGCACACATTAGGATTTACACAGATGCTAAAGATCTACCTGCTCCACTTCGGTCTTATGAAGAATCAGCTCCTTGGAGGACCCACAGTTTTCCAGAAGCCTTTAAGATCTTTGCTGCCTGTCCCAGATAGATCGTAGCTCAAACCCTAGGCACATTTGCCATTTTCCAGAAAGAGGTAGGTGCTGGCTCAGGACCAGCCCGGTCCTGGAGGCTCCAGTGGTGCAAATGGAAGGAGATATGGGAGAAGTGGGCAGACTCCTGTGCCCTGAAGTTCTGAGCTACTGATTACATAGGAATCCCTAGGAACTTTTGGGAGGTGTTTTGGGATCCCTTATGGGGAGCGGGAATGAAATTAACTCAACTTCATACTGCAAAAGGAGACTTTAAATATCACCAGGGCTCAAACTTGGAGCCTGAAATACACCTCAGGTGCATCCAGAAATCAGTACATTTGGATAATGACAAATTGGTGAGGGCTGTATAAGCAGTTGGAGTGCAGGAACTGTCTCCATGTTTCTAGCAATGTATGACACTGCCCTCTTGTGGAGAGAGAGTGTGTGACAGCAGCTTTGACAGACCTGCCTGGCCAGTGTTAATAATAGCTAACAATGGCTGAATGCTTATGCTCTGCTAGGTTTTCCACATGGATTATTTTATGTCACATTCCTTACAATCATGAGAGTAGGAATTTATGCTCTTCTCCATTTTTCAGATAAAGAGACTATGGCTTAGCAAGGTTAGCAAGGTTTGTAAACGTGTCCAAAGACATAGCTAGTGAGTAGAATTTGGACTTAAATCCTGTTTAGAGTTGCCAAAGATTGCCAATCACCACATCATTTTATCTTCATCTTCCGCATAATCTTTTGTATTTGCTAATGGAGATTTAAAAATATTCAAGTATTACAACTCCGGCTCACAATAGGAGGCAATTATAACCGTTCTCAAAGAAATTCCCCAAAGGAGTGTATCATAATTTAGCAATTCAACATAGCCAACGAAACTGTGCTTTGCTTCTCCTAGAGTCAGGCCTTGCCATCGTCAAGTCTCCATCCCATCATCTCCCTGCACAGTCACAGTGGTCCTGTAAGTTCCCCTGAAGAACACACTGCTCTACACCCTCTGGCTTTTATTTCCCACAGGCCTCACCAGTAGTCACAAAGGAATAGCCACGCTCCGTCAGGATCTTCATGAGGTAGTCGGTGAGATCTCGGCCAGCCAGGTCCAGACGCATGATGGCATGGGGCAGGGCATACCCCTCATAGATGGGCACGTTGTGGGTAACACCGTCTCCAGAATCCAGCACAATGCCTGGGGGACAACAAGCATGATACAAGTCACTGCAGCAGGTGGTGGGCAGTCACTTACTGGTGTAGTAGAAGGAGGTTTTTGGGGAAGGGGACTTTATAAGCCTTTTATTTGAAAGGAAGAAAGAAGGTATTTGGTGGAAGAGAGAAGTGGTTCAAGGCTTGGGAAAAAAAAAAGATGGAAACCATAGAGAAATTCCTGCTAGAAATAAGATGTCTGGGGATTATCTTGAAAAGGCGAGAAGATCTTTTGAGGGCTGAGATCAATCCTACCAATTCTAACTCACCCCTTATCTGTCATGAACCATGTTTATAACCATCGAATACCATAACTCATGGTATATGCATCTGATTAAGGCTCCCATTCCAGCCACCTACCAGTTGTACGTCCAGAGGCGTAGAGGGACAGCACTGCCTGAATAGCCACATACATGGCTGGAACATTGAAGGTCTCAAACATAATCTGCAAAATAATTCAAAGAGCTAAATTAGTGATGCTGCCAGTCTTACAAAGAATGTTCAAAGAATGTTCCTCCATGATGAATGCCATCGGGACCATCTGGCTCTGGGCCGCAGAGACCAAGGTAATGAAGAGCCAAGGAGAAATGAAGGCACTAATGGAGAGACTCATATCGGTGACCTGATAGAGAAGACGGGGAGTAGTAGGCATGCAAGACTAGGCCAGGAGAAATGAGGGTCTAGCTTGTGGCTCTGATCCTAGCCCTGCCTTGAGTGTGACCTGTGAGAAGTCACCAAATTGATAGTCTACTGATGTGGGCTTCATTCCAGGTTTCTCAACTATAAACAGAGGAGGGGTTTATTTATTTATTTTTAAAGTTTATTTATTTATTCTAATTTGTTAAAAAATGACAGCAGAATGCTTTTTAATTCATAGTACACAGAGCACAATTTTTCATTTCTCTGGTTGTGCACAAAGTACAGTCACACCATTCGTGTCTTCATACATGTACCTAGGGTAATGATGTCCATCTCATTCCACCATCTTTCAGAGGAGGGGTTAGACTAGATGAGCTTTTAGTTTCATCCAGAATAGAAAGTCTAAGACTTATTAACTATATGAAAGCTAAAAGAGAAAGAAAAGACAAAATCCAGTTTTGATTTCTCTGGCTTAAAAAAAAGAGACCTTTTATGCCAGTGCAGGATGGAAGCACACACCTGTAATCCCAGTAGCTAGGGAGGCTAAGGCAGGAGGATCATGACCTCAAAGCCAGCCTCAGCCTAAGCAACTCAGAAAAACCCTGTCTCTAAATAAAATAATAATAATAGCTGGAGATGTGGCTTAGTGGTTAAGTGCCCCTGGGTCCACTCCTCAGTAAAAAAAACAAAATAAAAAAAGAAAGAGACCTTTTAAACCTGAGGCTTTTCAAAATCTGATGCTCAGGCTGGTTGGGAGTACCCCTGATTGTGTGAATCTGTCTGTGCTTCCATTTCATCCATTCTCCTTTTTTATATAGTTTTGGGGACCAACCCTCACCTTGGAATGAGGCCACTCTGGCTGCAGTGGGAAGGTTCTGCTTCATGGCATGATGAGTGCCAGTGCCCCAGCTGATGCAGTTTGCCCAAAAACCAGAGCCCCTCCAGGCCACTCATGCTCCAGAAGATGTCAATGGGCCTTGATTTTCCCCATCCATACTACCCTCCCTGGTCTGTGACTCAGAATGCCTGGAATTTGCTAAAGAGCCATGATTCTCGACCATTTTTCTGCCTACATGCCGTTTAGAGGAACAGAAACTGACATCAGAACAACAGCTTGTGAGTCATTCCCAGACCACTTGGGCTCTGCTGCGGAGAAGAACCTCAGGGGCACTGGTGTGAGCACCAAGAGCTCTTCTGGAAAGGGACCTGCAGGATTTACACATGTTATTCTCCAAGGGCGAAGACCATGGGTCAGTTCCAGGCTCTGCCTCTCCCAGCTCTGTGATCTTGGGGAAATCACTTAATGTATCTGAGTCTTGATTTCTTCAATCAATTAGTCAGCATAGTAATTGCTGCTCCATGGTGGTAGGATTTAAAGAGACAGTGCATGCCAAATGCCTGGTCCTGTGCTTGACCACAGCAAGAGCCAAATTGACTTTAGATGTTGTGAATAATAGCTCATCCAAACCAGAAACTTTCTATGGCTAGTGGGCTAGATGGGCTCCTGCTGTAAGGTCTTGAGCATTAGACAGGTAACAATAATGACTATTTTAATTATTTGTTTCATGTTCAGTTACCATGATACACGTTTATCATTTGGATCATTAGCCTTCACAGCAACCATTTGAAAATTAATAGTACTACTATGATTCCCAACTATTAGACAAAGAAACTGAGGCTCTGAGAAATTAAGCGGGCTCTTTATATAACTGATATATGACACATCCATTTTCAAGCCTAGATCGGTCCTACTATATGTCATACCACATTTTTAAAATCACTCTTCCATAGAAATAGTAACATAATCATGTCCCTTCTTGATTAGATCTTCTAAATTTTCTTTTGCTCTTGGAGATAAAAGATCTATTTTGCACTAAATATGTGAATACCATCAAGATGTTCCTGGCCTTTGGGATTTCTTAGCTTCTGGAAAATGATCAGTCTGTTGTGGATTGCTGATTGGGGTCCTCTCTCTGTTGTCCTGTGTAGCTATATTCTAATAGGACTTTTCCCAACCCCAAAGTCCTAGGTGCCTAAGCCATTATTTACCTGGGTCATTTTCTCCCGGTTGGCCTTGGGGTTCAGGGGTGCCTCAGTGAGCAGGGTTGGATGCTCTTCAGGGGCAACTCGAAGCTCATTGTAGAAGGAATGGTGCCAGATCTAGGGAGCAGAGGAGACAGGGGAGAAACACATGAGGTGATGTTGTAGGGCAGTGAAGAAACCGACAAGGGACCAGAATGAGCTAGATTAAACCAGGGCCAAGGGAAATGCCACAAGTCCTCCTTACGTGCTCATATTTGTGCAGATGCAGAGACTTACCACAAAGAGTGTTAGTATTCTGTGCAAAGGTTCACATCTGGTAAATGACTGAGCAAAACCCCAGGCCCAGGTCTGTGAGGCTAGGTGGTGGAGTATCAAGGGCACAGACTCTACAGCAAACTCTGGCTTCAAATCTCAGTTCAGCCACTTTACAAAGTTAGGGAGCTTGGCAAGTTTTTAACTGTTCTCAGCTCTAGTCTCACCACTGGGTATAGGGAGATGAGAATAATTAGAATGTACCTCATCAAGTCTTTATGTGAATTAAGTAAGAGAAACCTAGAGTTACTAGTCAATTTTATTACTAGTTACAGAGCAAATTTTATTATTATTCAATTGTATCTTCTTCACCTTCTCCTTCCATTTTAGTTACTAAAGTTTTAATTTAGTAAATAAAATGACAATGAATGCATACATGAATAAACAAATGAAGCTGACCTGAAAACCTAATTGCCACTTTTAATGCTTTTAGAGAAATTGCTCTTTGCTGCGTGTGGGTGCAGAAGAGAACAAGTCTGCCTCCTGCTTCCCTCTCTGCCCTCTAGGGCTGTCAGAAGCTGGCCTCTGTCCACACAATCTGGGTCTTCCATTCAGGGACAGGCATTTGGCCTTCAGGTGCTTCTAAAAAAAATATCTCATGCCATTTTATATACAGCGTGTTTATGTGAATGTGCTTTGGGTAAAAATACATTTACTTTATGGTTGAGAGTCCTTTTTAATGCCCAGATGCCCCAAAGAACACACTGTTCTAAACAGGGCAACATGAGCTAATTTTTTTTAATTTAATTTAATTTAATTTTTTTTTATTGTTGGTCGTTCAAAACATTACATAGTTCTTGACTCTGTATACGGGGTAAAAATGGGAATTCATAACCCACTTGAATCAAAGGGTGAAATATGATATGTCAAGAACTATGAGCTAATTTTTAAAAGCACGAAAATTCTCTACCAGCACCAGGAAGACAAGATTCACCTAGAATCCAAACAAAACAAAATAAAGACTGCTAGTGAAAGTTTATAAATTAACAAAAGGTTCCATTTCCTTGCCTTTGAAATTGTGGGTCTCTAGAAAGGAAAAGAGACACTTGACAGTTCTGCTTCTTTGGTAAGAAGAGGGCAGGGCTACACAAGGGTGATTTAGGAACCTTGAAACTGACCACTGTAAGAATCCGTGGAAAGCTGCTCCTGAACTCTCCACACTCATCCCACCAACTAGATGTTCAATTTGTTTATTAAATTGTTTATCAAATTGTTTATCATTTTTTTTTTAAATGGCCGGGGCGAGGGGCTGGGGATGTGGCTCAAGCGGTAGCACGCTCGCCTGGCATGCGTGCGGCCCGGGTTCGATCCTCAGCACCACATACCAACAAAGATGTTGTGTCCACCGAGAACTAAAAAATAAATAAATATTAAAAAAAAATTCTCTCTCTCTCTCTCTCTCTCTCTCTCTCTCTCTCTCTCTCTCTCTCTCTCTCCTCTCTCTCAAAAAAAAAAAAAAAATGGCCGGGGCGAGGGCGAGGGGAGTAGAGCACTTAAGAAACCCTCCCAGTCAGATTGTGTACTGTGGTTACCTTTAAAAAACTGCCAATCTGGGCTGGGGTTGTGGCTCAGTGGTAGAGCACTGGCCTAGCATGTGTAAGGCCTTGGGTTGGATCCTTAGCACCACACAAAAATAAATACATTAAAGATATTGTGTCCAACTACAATTAAAAAATAAATATTAAAAAAAACTCAAAAAACTGCTAATCCAGCTCTCCTTCTATCCTTCCAGAATTTTCTTTGGATTTAAATGTTAGAAATAATAAAAAAAAATATTCTGCTAATCTCTGTCTGGGAGCATCCATTCTAAATGCTGTCAGCTCCACAGAGAAACTTCTAAAAAGCACTTTCCCACTGATGTTAGCGTCTTCTACTCAGTGCAAACGGCCATCTTTCCAAAGCCATAATCTTAAATGAGGTGAACCAATTTATAGGCAATTTTTGTAGAGAAATACAGGTGTAGGTACTAAATTACTAATGAATTCTAGAAACACTACGTGTTTTTATTTAAAATTGGTAAATGTGTATGAAAGTATGTGTGTCAAAGTGAGTTTAGTGAGCCGATAGATAAATAAATGCCAGATGTACTTTTTAATTACATTTTTTTTTTTTTGGTGTTGGGGTGGAACCCAGGGTCTCACACATGTTAAGTGTGTATGCTCTGTCACAGAGCTATATTCCCAGTCCCCTGCACTTAATATTTTTTGTCACTTTCTTATCATTCCTTATGCTTATTCATTGATCACTGGTATTTCTTTAAAATACCTAATAGCAAATATCACAATCCTCTTTATTAGCTCTTTTAAAAGCGTTTTGGAGATAGGGCCTCACTTAATGCAATGCAGAAAGGTCATCCTTTAAATATTAATTTCAAAACTTTTGTCAGCTATGGTTGTGCTTCAGTATGTGGAGGAGTGTTCAGGAATGTACCAAATCCACAACATCACAGTTCCCTTTTTCAACAGTAAAAACTATAATAATACTTTTTATTTAAACTCTTGGGGTGAATTAATGAAAAGCTTTCAAGAACGGGTTTCAACTCCTCTTTAGCTAAGTGGCACTGAAGGAATGGCCACACAGCCTCTGAGGAGAGTGTCAGGGAGGGTCATTCCCTAGGCCAATGCTCATGCAATGCTTGTCCTATGAGGGTGGTCCAGATGACATGAGGAATGGCCTGGGCCGTTAATTCCCACCACTAGCAAAGGGCTGCTTCTCTAATCTATAAAACTCCTCCCCTCTAAGTTGGTTACACAATCTGGTAGGCAAGGGATTTTTGTTTTGTTTTAGAAGAAGTATTTCAGTGTTATTTTTTTCCCATTGAGTAATAGTCTAGAATAAACATTAACAAATAAAAGGGCAATTGAGAAAGATGAGCCAGTTATGTTCCCCAGAAGTAGCATGTTGTTTGGAATCAGGAACTGTGGGAATTATGCAAGCTGGGGTCTCAACCTGGAGCAAACTTCCTGGTACCTTTTCCATGTCGTCCCAGTTGGTGATGATGCCATGTTCTATGGGGTACTTTAAGGTCAGGATTCCTCTTTTGCTCTGTGCTTCATCACCCACGTAGCTGTCTTTTTGTCCCATTCCCACCATCACTCCCTGAAAAGGTTCAACACAGCACAAGTCAGCTTCTCCCAACACTTGCAAATTGGTTGCAACCAGCTCACAAAGGGTTAAAACATTGAGACAGGAGGCTCCTTTTTAGTAGCAATAATATGAGTCATTGTCACTTTGCAAAGTTCCTTAGTTGACAGGAAACAGACAAGAACCAGCCTTTAAGCAGCAGGGGATGCTGTGGGAGTGGCAACTTTACACTGTGTGTGTGTTTGTTTTTTTTTTTTAACTTATATGGTCTTTTTTTTTTTTTTTTTTTTTTTGCTGGGGATTGAACCCATGGCCTTGTGCATGCAAAGAAAGCACTCTACCAACCGAGCTATATCCCCAGCCCATAAACTTCTATGTTTCTTGATGAGATCTGTTTGGGCAGAGATTATGTCTGTCTTGCTCACCATCGCAGCAGACTGCTATTAACTATCATAGCAATCAACGATTATAATTGTCTAAACTAGTTAGCTGCTTTTTTCTAAATCATTAAGGTGATGTTTTAAAAAAATCCTCAATGGATTTTAAATTGCTCTGGAGTGACTGTTTTAGAATTGCAAAATAGCTATGGCCACTATAAATCATATAATATTTGTCTTGTATAAAATATGTCCATTGTGCAGAGTTCAAGAAAAAGACAGATTTCATCCATCAGAAGAGGCTTCTGTGACTTATTCTCATGAATATACACCAAATGGAGAGCCATAACGATGGGCTTAATACACAAAATACATTTTGGATGTGAGGTAGAATTTTTGAGATGAAACCACCTAGTTTTTACCAAATGGCTGCCACCAATATTTTGTTTATACATAATATGTAAAATCACTTAGTGACTATGAAGATGTATCTTGATGACAGCTAACGTCACATAAAAAGACATTGATATCAATGTTGTTTCCATCTAATACCAAGCTCTCTGAAGTTGAGTGACCTGGATCTTTATTTTAGGTTCTTTTCAAAGAGTAGATATGGTGTACATAGGATAACTCAAAGTGTTTATGATGATGATGACAATGGTGATATTTAGACAAAAAGAACATATGAAAAAGGGGCCAACTATATCTGATAGACACCCACCCACCAAACAACCTGTATTTTCTATGAAACTGGCATTTACTCCTAGACATGGATCATTCTATCTATCTATCTACCTCTCTATCACTCTATCTATCCATCTCTCTATATATTTTTGTGGCACTGGAGATAGATCCTAGGGTATCACACATGCTAGGAGATCACTCTACTGCTGAGCCACATCCTCAATCCATCACCGATATATTTTTAACAGGTTACATACCTGCTGGGCAGAGAGCAACAGACAATTTATGAGTACATATGGGCAGAGAGGGATCTAACCTATAGCCCTATTCTCTTGCTGTTCTCAGAATTTCACTCACCTGATGTCTGGGACGTCCCACAATAGATGGGAAAACAGCCCTGGGAGCATCGTCCCCAGCAAAGCCAGCTTTACAGAGCCCAGAACCATTGTCACACACCAGGGCAGTGCTGTCCTCTTCTTCACACATGACTGGAACTGATTCACAGGTTTCTACAGAATACAGGGAAGAAGCAGTAGGTGTAAAAGAGCCTTTATTAAGCACTTACCAGATGGCTTCCATCTCCAGAGTGGGTTTGGGCCCCTCCTCTGTTTCAGGCTTTCCCCTTATCTAACACACAACCTTTTTACCTTAAAGTACTTTCATTAGACTGCAAGGTTTTGATAATCCAAAACTCTGACTTGCACGTTTGTATCACTGGCCCCCAACACAATGACTGGCACATCACATATTCTTACCAGCACTTTAAAGATAGGCTGAGCTTCCAGCCTCTGAGACTCAATCTTCACAGGGACACATCACATACTATTTAGGAAGCACCTAGACTTTTCTGTATTAACCCAAACACATTTTTCTAGATATGTTATACTTTTCAATTTTTTTTCAAAAAAAAAAATTCTGGGAGACGAGTAGCATGTGAAACTTTGGAAATGTTAAACTGCTTAGATATTTAGTTAACATAAATGTTCAAAATAATGGTCTCTTTTTGGATCCTGAGGACTTTTACTTGACCCTCGGAGAAATGTTAAAATGAGTCAAGATTTCCTAAGATGGTACTTAAAATTTTAGGCGTTACACTTATTCTTCATTAATAAAAGTCACCTTTAATCTAAAAGTTCAACAAGCAAGGGTGAGTCTATTGAAATTACATTTCTTGTATTAGAATATTTGCTGCCATTAAGAAAGATAAGTAAAAAGAAGATGACGGAATATTCTTATGTAGTAATAAAAGGTTAGAGAAAGCAGTATTTTTGTCCATAAAGATTACATATATTTATCAAGATATTGACTGGGGATATTTGGAAGTGGTGGGTTTTGTAGCGGTTTTTAACTATCTTCCCTGAGTTCTGCTATATTCTCTAATTTTATAAATTCCTTTGGTTATAAAACAATATTTTAAACAGCCCACTTTTAAGCTTGGATTCTTTGATGAAGTCTGGAAGCAGAAGTATCAGTACAACTGTGTGAAAATGAAGGCATAATAGTAGATGTTTTCATCCAGTGCTCTCAGTTTTACAAGTGAGAAACCCCACTTGTAAAGTGATTTGTTCAAGGGCACACAAGACATTGAGGCAGAGCCCAGACAGATACCAGGTGCCTGTTGGCCACCTTGTGCTTTTAATCTAAGAGTCCTTACATTTTCCAAACAGAATTAAAGAGAAATAGTATGTGAAGAGAAGTACTATCAGAGTTCTCTGCCTGGCATTGATGCTGTTGAGATCTCAAGATATCAAGTTGAGCAAGATGATTCTTCTGTTTTTATTTACTTATTTAATTTTGCAGTGCTGGGGATCAAATTCAGGGCCTTGCCTTGTGCATGCTAGCAAATGTTTAACCACTGAGCCACATCCCTCATTCAGATTCTTCTTTTAAATGAGTGAACTTATTGTTACTCCAGACCTACGCATAAACGACGATTCTGTTAAGGAAATTTCTAGGAAGTAGGAAAAAAAAGTTTTCTTTTTTTTTTCTATTAATGATCTGGGGTTTTGCCAGATCATTCTCACAAAATCAACACTATATCATCTCAAATGGTCAGAAATTCCAGAGCAGAGCTCCATGTAGCATAGTCCTTTGCAAAGAATATAAACCTCAGTTGAGATGACAGAGTTTAAGATCAAGGCTTACAAAATTATCTCCAACTGACAAGGAACTCCAGGCTCAGGGCATTGAAGTGACTAGTCCAAGATCCCCAGACTGACACACTGAGGACTCTGGAGATTACATAGTGACTGTGACTGCTAGGATTTGACTCCAGTCTCCACCACTTAAACATTTTGTGATTTAGCAAGTTATCCAAAATCTCAAAATCAGAGTCTTCTGAACTATAAAACAGTTATAATACTGGTAGATAGCTCAAAGAGTTCATATGAGGACTACATTTTTAAAGAAATATTTAAAATAATAAATTGTTCATATACATTATAAATTCTCCATAAATGTCTGTTTCATCATGATCACCATTATTATATGACTAACACCATTGTCCCGATATTTTGGTTTCTAATCTTTGCTTTCTTTACACACAACTCAAGATCAGAATGAAAATCTTCAATGTGTGTATTCCACTTGCAAAATGGAAAATGGAACTTATAAACGGCTTGTTCTCCCTCCACCCAGCTTCCCTTCCCTTTTCAGACACTGATTGTATTTGGCTTCCTTCCTAACAGATCCAGAGACATTCCAACACAGGTAGGAACTATAAGGGAGATGCAACAGAAGAAGCACTGAGTGCTGAGCATATGTCAAAGGCAGCCGGCCGCAGGGGATCAGCAGGCAGGCTAGTCTCCAAATGGACAGTAACAGCTGATCACAGGATAAAATATTTAAAATTAGGTTGCTCTCTGAAAATAGGAAGAGATATTCCTAAGAAGCCTTTTGTTGGGCAGTGATGGTTTGGGGGAAGTGTTTGAATATACTCAGAAAAAGTAGGCTGATCCCATAGCATTAGCAAGAATGCAGAAAGAAAAAAAAAAACCTCAAAATTCAGTAAATATATTTATATTTGGTGAAAAATGTCCAGGAAGAATTTTAGAATCTCCAAAAGGAGCACTGTCATCTGTAAGAAGTCTGTGTCCCCAGAGAGAGCTGATTTGATGGTTTACAAACAACTCTTATCAAACCTGAAATGAGCAGCTTGGTTTGCAGCAAAGCATTTCCTAATTAGGTAAAACATGTTCGCTCCAATGTCTGCTTTTGGAACTGCACCCGGGTCAGGGGGTTTGCTCCAACCAAGTACAGTCCTTCTTGTGCCAAAAATGAGTAGTTAGATGGGGTGGGGGGGGGGCGGGGGAGAAGGGAGGAATAGTACTTTTCCCAGCTCCTTGGTCTTGAAACACAAACCATATTTAGTCATGAGTCACAAACGGAAGGAAAATCTCAGCGTGAAAACTGTGGTCCAGTCCTGGTTGACGCTGCCAAACCCTGATTTACAGCAAAGTTCTGGGGTGGCAGGGCTGGTTCCACAGTCACACTTGCCTCACCAGGCTGGGGGGGGGGAGCTTGAGGCTGAGAGAAATGCAAACCAGACCTCCCTCTGCTGGGGCACACAGCTGTCAGATGCAAGCTCGGCTCCCTCCCTCTTTCTTTGCAGAGAAAAATTTAAGTTGGTTGCTTGCTGAATTCTGCAGAAAATGACCAATGATGCAGATCCTAACAAATAAGTTCACAAATACACTCAAGAGACACACATTTCCAATATAAGATACTACTAATTAGATCCGGGGGAATCCACAAGCAATACATAAATTCAGTCAAAATCAAATTACCCTCTGTTCACTTCTAAAATCCACTTCCAAAAGCATCAGCTGCACCTAAAATACAGTCCAATGAAAATTCCACACTAAATTTGAACTATAAAATAAATTCTGGAGTTTCCACTGCCTAAATATAAATAAATGTGTAATTTACTAT
Source organism: Ictidomys tridecemlineatus (assembly GCF_052094955.1). Lineage (NCBI taxonomy): Eukaryota > Metazoa > Chordata > Mammalia > Rodentia > Sciuridae > Ictidomys > Ictidomys tridecemlineatus. The sequence continues at coordinate 70,718,019 of NC_135477.1, forward strand.
AAAGAGCTAGTCTTTATGCCTAGAACGTGCTACAAAATCTGAGCTGTTGGTTTAGTACAAACAGCATTCATAGGTGATATGCATGAATAAAATTCATTCCATCTTCCTCTCTGCTTCCTCCACCATCCAACCTGCATTTTCACCTTGTCTCAGATGTTAAATCACGAGAGCCAAAAGCTATAATCATATGAATGGTACGATCTTCATTCAAAAATATCAGATTGCATGAGCCTATCCAAAACCCTGCAGACAATGTCTGATTATATTGGATAATACAAGAGCCAGTGGAATCTCTTAAGTCACATCCCTGGGCGGGTACCACTTACCCTGATGGTGCTTAGCTCGGCTTCTCCACTCTGGGTGGGTGGTGTCTAGGGAAGCTGAACACTGAAGTGTTATATAGCCCCTTGTTCTGCTCCCCTCCCACTTGCTTCCCAAACAAGGAGCAAAGACGGACTGGAGCCCATCGTTCAGTCTAACACAACCATATAGGGACCTCGGCACAAAACTCTCTCATCTGGGTGGCTGGAGGCTGGAGTCTCTTCCACTGCATTCCACTGCTCTGCTTGTGAAATGGGAGGCAGCTCAGCTGCCCGTGGGAGATAAACAGTTCAAGTCTTTAGAACAACTGCTGGAGTGCCCAGAGACACTGGGCTAGTATTATAGGGCAGATGCAGGCACAGTTTGCACATTCCTCAGGAGATGTCAGCCTGCTGTCTGGCTGGCCTTTCAGGCTACTTCCTAGGGAACTTAGAGCAGAACGGGGCTGCCTCCGACTAGCAGGGACCTTTAAAAACTCTCCTGCAAAGGAGGCTTGCAACAAAGAAAGCTATGAGTTCAGTTGCCCACAGATAGGTAGAGGGAGTCTTTATGGTGGTCACCCCATGTTTACAAATCGAGTTCTTGAGTGGTGCTTAATGGAAACAAGAGTTGAGGTATAGATACAGAACTAATGGGCCCTGTTTCAAAGATAGAATGTAAGATTTACCCTAACCACTTTAATCCTTGGGTACATTAGATCTGTCTATTAATTTGTCACTGAGCAATCTAGCAGCATGGTAAGGAGCCATCCTTTGGCCAGAAAGACTACCAGGCACCCTGTCACAAAATTAGTTGGAGAGAAAAGAGAAGGTGGGGAGGAAGCCTCCTCCTCTCTCCCATGAACTCTTTTGACAGGAATACAGATCAGGGGACCCCATCATTTCTTAAAAACATTAGCTGTCATTCTCAAGCATCAGTGAATAACTTCAATGGTTTTACACTTCTCTACTACTTTCCTCCAAGCCAAGATTATAAATCAATTCATAATAGAAATATTTTTGATAGATACTGTGAGTATTTCTGGACTGTTGACATGTGAGAAAAGTTCCAGAATGAAAGGCCTGAGTTTACAACTGTGATCAGCTGTTCACTCATTTGATTTGTGGTAGACACATACATATGTGCATATTTATCTTTGAGGAATTTCGTTGTTGGTCATTAGAATTTTTTTTTTTTTGTGGGAGGAGGGACTGGGGATTAAACCCAGGGATATTTTACCACTGAGCTACATCCTCAGTCCTTTTCATTTTATTTTGAGACAGAGTCTCACCAAGTTGCTAAGGGCCTTGTTAAATTGCCCAGGCTGATCTCGAACTTGCACTCCTCCTGCCTCAGCCTCCCAAATCACTGGAATTACAATCATGCACCACCAGACCCAGCCATCATTATAAAAACCTAAATAGCTTAATACTAAATCATAACAGAATATCTCTGTATTACTCAGGATTCTGTGAACTGTACCTCATTTCTATCAACCATAAAATACAAGTGCTTGAATGCTAAAATATGAAGACTACATAGTACAACATAGAGTTGGGCATTTGGTATTAATCCAACAGTTTTCATCACAAGGGGTCATGTGAAGCACAAATTCCATATTTTCCTGATTGAGTAGAGGTAGGATCCCCTCCACTATCCTTTCTGTCTCAAGCAGTGTCTATGTCATCCCTGATATCTTGATGAAATGACTGTTCCTTTAAAAATCAAACAGAAGAATCTTGATAATCATCTTTATGAGGGCTGGGGTTGTGGCTCAGTGGTACAGCAATTGACTAGCATATATGAGGCCCTGGGTTCTATCCTCAGCACCACATAAAGATAAATAAATAAAGGTATTGTGTCCATCTACAACTAAATTTTTTTAAATCACCCTATGATTCTTGCATCATTTATTCTTTGATAATAGTAGTGTACATCCATAGCCCTAATAGGAATCAGATATGATGACATAAAAAAGACATAATAAAAGAGGACTTAAGATTTAGTTTTTCTTACAAGTGTTTTAAAAGAATCTTTGACACTAGCCAGGGAAGACCTGTGACTGAAATAAATTTCTAAGTGTGATTCACAGTCTCATTGTTTGAGTTCAAGATTTATACTTTTATATCCATTCCAAGTCTCTTCAGTGAGAGAAAGCAGCACTGGATGAGTATGTATGTGTATGCACAAAGAAAACTCCACTCGAGTGGCCAGATAGCTCTTGGGGCTGACAGCCATATATATAAAGAATTATTGAGCAATTAGAAAAACAGTGTCTGGCCACTTGGTTGCAGTTCAGGGAAACTATAAAACAAATTCCAAGCTATAAGCACACATTTAAGAATGAACTCCAGGCATGTTGTTCAAATACCACACACCATCTTGTTATGTATTTAATGATGATTCACTATAAATCCTTTGAGAACTGGGACAAATTTTCATTCCCTTTGGAACCCAGTCCAGAGCTGAGTAAACAGAGGGTGCTCATCAGCAGTGATGGAAATGTTCACTATCAGCATCCACTAACACAGCAGAACTAACCACATGTGACTACTGATGGTTGAAATGTGTGCAGGATTGGAATATTTGAATTATATTCTATCTTAATTAAATTTCAGCTTGAACAATTACATGTAGCTAGTGACTACCATATTAGTGAGTTTTGTACTTGGCTGCAATTGAAATTGCCTAAAGGGCATTTAAAAATCCCTACGCCCAGGCTACATTCTAGACCAGTTAACGCAGAGCTACTGTCTAATGTGTAGCCAAAGGTCAGAAACTTCAGAACAGAATATAGAATAGAGGGTTCTCCAAGCAAGGCCTATGAATTCTCTGTATCAGAATTAACAAGAGAGTGTGTTAATAATACATAAGGATGATCCCCCCCAACCTCCTAAGCCACATCCCTGGGATCAATTTTCCTAAATAAACTAATCATTTTACATTAGATTTAAGTTTACAGAAAAATTGAGATGACCAGAGAGTTTTCATAGACCCTACACTCAGTTTCTCCCATACAGCAGTATCACACATTTGTCATAATTAATGAACAAATATTGATACATTATTACTAGTTAAAGTCAGTGCTTTATTGGAATTTCTTCTGTTTTAACTTATTTTCCCTTTTATTTTGTAGGAGCTCATGCAGAACGCCACATTGCTCTTAACCAAAACAGTTTCTCAGACTTTCCTTATTTTTAATGACCTTGACAGTTTTGAGGAATACTGGTCAGGTGTTTTATAAAATATCCCTCAGTCTGGTTTTGTCTGATGCTTCCCCTATGATTACACAGGTTATGTTTTCAGGGCAAGACCCTAGTTAAGACCCTTCCCACCACTTTGCATCAAGGGTACAGGTTATCAAGATGGTTTACCACTACTGATACTCCTCTATTCATCTGATGTTTTTCTCTAATGTAAATTTTCTCTTTCCTCAACCCTGTCCATACTCTCCTCTTGTATGGAAGTCATTATGTATAGCTACACTTAAAGAGTGGGAAGTTATGCTTCACCTCCTTGAGGGCAGAGTATCTATGTAAATTATCTGGATTTGGATAGAGTCCTCAATGCTTTTTATCCATTACAAAATTTGAGAAGCTCTCAGATAAAGAACTGAAGGGGGAAGAACCATGTAATGACATGGGGCTTTCCAGGTTTATTCTGATTCACTGAGTATACACACCATGGTGAAGGGGTCGGTATACTGAACTTCTGTGGAGACTGACTGTCACTTATTTAATCGGGAAGGCAAATCATGGATCCTCTGGACACAAAACAGTGAATAAATATAGAACTGCTGATGTTACCACCATGGAGTGTTTGGGAATTGGAACCTAGCATATTGGCAGAGAAAAAAGCCATAAAAGAAGGATATATATGGTGCTTTGAAACAAGTCATAGACACTGTGGGAGAAAAGGTGGAGAAAATATCAACTGCACCAACCAGAGAAATGGGTGTGTTGGGAAGGAAAGGATTCTGGGACCTAGACGGCCATGTGTAGAGGACTATTATGGCCCATGAGCATAACTGGACACTTCAGAGATACAATGCCATAATTAACAATAAAAACCAGACATTCATTAAGCAATTAGCATGTACCATGTACTCACTTAGCATTTTGCATCAACTGTACTACTATTAATAGATCCATTTTTAAAATTAGGTACTTGAGGCTGAGAAGAATTGAAGCAACTTACCCAAAGTCATAACATTACTGAGTGACAGGTATAAAATTCAGGGTCAGTTCAGCATGACTTTGGACCCGAAGTTAAAGTGAAGAAGACCAGTTGCATGCTTGGAGGAACAGTTTCGTGCTTGGAGGAACAGTGCATCCTCAAACATAGGATGTTTTGCACAGGAAACAGGAAAGAGGCAACCATGCTCCCACTTGGGAAGGTGGAAAAAGGAACCACCCTTATTAAAGCCACTCACTTTGGAGAAACAATCGAGGAAAGACAAGCCGAGGTTTAAACCATCAGCAAGAGTTTCAGCAGATGAACTATTCAGAGTTTATGGTGTAAAAGGTAATTCAGAAACCCAACTCTTACTAGGGAATACCCTGAAGTAGTGACAAAGCTGTTTTCCCAATAGGAAAGTATTTTATTATTTCTGTGTTTATAAGACACAGAAAGTCTCTGTTCCCTACATCCCTGCTTGGCTTTGGCAAAGCTGCAGTTAAGAGACCCGTTGGTTTCTCTGGGCACGATCAACACAGTGTTAAGTTTTAATAATTCCGGAAATACCCAGTAATGTGGCAAGGATTGTGAGGGACCTGGAAACCTGACCACAAACAGCAGCATCTCTAAGTAGCTGAAAAGTTTTAGTCGGAAATGAATACTTGCTTCAGCAGCCTGTGTATTAAATATGAAAGTATAACTAGTATAGATTACATCTACAAGGAAACAGATCTCATTTACCTTCACCTAGAAATATAGGTTAAGTTTCTAACAAACAACCTAATAACATGAAGGAAAGATTGCTTTGGGGGCAGTGTGTGCTATGCCCATAGAATTGGTTCAGAGGCAACAAGATGGTTTCAGGGCTATTACAGAAAGTACTTTTGTTTTACGTGAGATTTCAAGAGGCCTTTAAGTACCCTTTAAATCTGACTCTCCAACCTTTTGACACAGTGAAGTGGCACCTTGCGGAGAGTCTAAATGTCAGTGCTCATCTCTGTCCTTTCATCAGCATTAACTGTTACAAATACGAAGTAGTCTGCAGTAAGAGTGTGAAGCTTTTACCAATTAAGGTTTACCTGGTTTACACACATCAGAGGAAAACTTGGCACCTGCAAGAAGAGACCAGCTACAGAGGAGGACCAAGGGCTCAGGTGTGAAGACCCATCATTTTGATGGTTCCACAAAGAAGCCCTTGTGACCTGGGACAAGATCTTTTCACCTCTGGATCTCAATTACTCATATTATAATGAAGGCTTCAGGCTAATTTGCCTGTGAGTTTTCTTTAGTTCTAACATTCTACACAATCTTCCCTTTGTCCTCAGCATTTGCTCAGTAGCTGTGAGAAAGTGCTAGGTATTACTAGTTGATGGAAACTGCAAGCCTTGAAATCAGGGTTTGCTAATGGTGGTCCAGAAAATTATAAATGGCAGGATTATTACTGCTGCATTGAATTTGTACTTCTTAATTTCTTTAGGTAAATAGAATAAAGAGATATACTTCTTAATTTCTTTAGTTTAATTTCATATAAACTATATATGATATTTTTTTTACATGCATCAGTCATGTACGTCCCAAAATCTAGGACACGATTTGCAAATTCAAATGCCCACAAGAGAAGAATGACAAATGGTATACCCACAGTGCTATGGTTTGAATGTGAGGTGTCCCCCAAAGCTCCTGTGTTAATGCAGGAATGTTTGGAGGGGAAATGATTGGACTGTGAGAGGTGTGGCCTAATTAGTTTATCCTAGTTCAAAAGAACCAACTGGGTGGTAACTGTAGGCAGGTGAGACTGGAAGAGGTAGGTCACTGGGGGCTCCTCTTCCTTGGGACACCTCTTTCCACCTCTGCTTCCTGGTGGCCTTGAGTGGAGCGTGCTTCTGTGCTATACCCTTCTACCCTGGTGTTCTGCCTCACCAAGGGCATTCCCTAGCAATGGAGTCCGTAAACAAGGGAAGAATGAAAAGAACAAGTGGTACTTCTGATGAACAGGCCTCCTATAAAGACATCAGCCATCACTCAGCTCCTGCCTATTATTAATGTGTTAGTTTGGAGTTCCTAGCTCCTCTACTTTTAAAAAGAAAGTAGAAATCGCAAAAGGGGAACAGGCTAAATAAATTCTTTCTGAATGTGTTAGTTAATGTTTTATTGTTGTGACCACAATGACCCATAGGAACAACTTCAAGGGGGAAGAGTTTATTTTGGCTCACCCTTTCAGAGGTTTAGTCATGATTTCAAAGGTTTAGTCTGACTCCACTGCTGGGGGGTTCCCATGATGAGGCAGTCCACCAAGGTGGAAGGGCATAGCACAGAAGCAGCTGCATTCAGGGCCACCAGGATGCAGAGGTGTGTGCGTGGGGCGGTGGGGGGGGGGAGGGGTGTAGGGAAGATAAACCCTCCCAGGCCACGCCCCCCAGTGACCTACCTCTTCCAGTCTCACCTGCCTACAGTTACCACCCAATTGGTTCATTTGAACTAGGATAAATGATTAGGTCACACCTCTCCCAGTCCAATCATTTCCCCTCCAAACATTCCTGCATCAACACAGGAGCTTTGGGGGACGACACCTCACATTCAAACCATAGCACTGTGGGCATGCAATTTGTTCACTCTGACGTACAAATAAGGCAATCAGTCCAATCACAACTCCCGTGGTTTCTGACATGCCATCCTACAGCATTCAATAGATAACTAATTTTAAAATGGCAGAAGTATGAAATAATTTCAAGGGTTGGTGTAAAAGGGAAAGAGGGAAGAGGGCAGTCTCAGCTAGGGGGAGGTCAGGTGTGCCTCCTTCTCCTGTTGTGTTATCAGCTTCTTGAATGGGGCTCTGTGATTTTCACTTAGAAAGGAGCAACAAAAGCTCTTTGTTTATTGTCTTTGATGAAGTCTTTGTCCCAGATACCAACTGTCTGACTATAAGAGTGTCAGGCACTATTTCAGAGTCTGAAGTAACGAGATTACTAGGAGGTACAGCAGATTCCACAAAGAAATCTGCACCAGTTTTCTGGGCAGTTTTAAATTGCACAGAATTGGGGGAAGTGCCTGATGATATCCTAGGTAGTCCAGATTTATTTCCAAAGAGGAACAGAACTTACACTTATTTAGTGGTTCTCATGACCCCAAGGTTAATACTGGTTACATAGATAATAAGAAAAGTGATATCGTTTCTTACTCTTTGTGAGTAAGGAGTTTAACAGACTTCCTAGGAGAGTTATAGTTAGAATTGTAATGAGAATTTTAATTTTTTTTAAACATAACTGGTTTTGTAGAGAGTCAGGTAATTTTTGTCCCTCTCCTACAAGTCATTTTGGGAAGTTAAACTATTTCAGCAGTGCCTGCCATTGCTCAAATAGTCTGGTCCCATGGACCTAGGCCAACAGCAAATTCTTTTGGATCACAGTAGGGTTGGCAAGTTTCTGTCCTTTGAGAATTAAGTTTGGGTTTTCATCTGCCACAAAATGTCATTCTCATGGAAGGCTAGTAAAGAGGGTGAATGGGCACACTTGGATTTTAACATTTTTGGTCAAAAAAGAGGCAGATTCTGGAGTAATCAGTCTGGTATCCTTATGTGGCTTACAATGAACGAAAATGTACAATATATATTTAGCTATACATTCTTGCAGTTTTCTGAAAAATTCCTCTTTTCTGTAATTTATTACAATGATGTAACGTCCTCCTTAACATCTCTTCTACTTTCTAATCTCAGGGGAAACAAGATTACCTTTCTTCCCCATCCTAGGCAGAGTTAGCTGTCCCAGAGCACATGCCCACCACAAGGACTAAGTATGCAAACTTTGAGGATGGCACCAGAAGATCACTGAAATGACTATCTCCCAAATTAACAAGTGAATTACAATTCTGACAGAGAACACGTGGAATATAGCCTTTGAATCACCCCCTGATGGGCAGAATCACAGCCTTTTGAATCGGAGTCTCCTCTGCTTCTTTCTCCTTTGCTAACAAAGCAATAAAACTTCTTTTTTCTCAATAAGACTTTTTACTTTTTCTCCTTATTTTTGGATGGGCATTGAGGACAAGGACCAAACTTTTGGTAACAACACTACAGTTTCTAATTGCCTTCTAAGTTAGACTAAAAGGGTTTTTCTTATTTCAGCATCTTATTTCTAATTCTTGTTTTTCCTATCAAAGGCCCTATCAAAATTTGGACTATGCATCAATGTATTTTTGCATTATACAACAAGAAAAAAAATGATTTTCTCTCTACCCTTCTGAGTTCTTAACCCACAACAAAAGACATTAATCTTCCAAAAAGCAATGGAAACCTATTGACATATTTAACTCAGATACACATGGGAGACATCCAGGGAATGAGCAATACTCAAAAAGGTGGTTTGGAACTCTGACTTAAGTAGCATTTTCCAGAAAGAATAATAAATTTTGAGGGCAGTAGCAAGACAAAGGAAAAGGACCTTGAGTACCTAAAAGTGTCAATTGTGGAAAAGCCAAAATATATGGGAAACTAATGGTGGATAAAAGCTAGTAGTTTGTTGTGTAGATTCCTCTGTGCCTGTCTCTCAGCAATGTAGGGGTCTAAGGTCATAACTGGCAATCCAACTTTGTCCTTCCAGGTAGTGAGGGAAGGAGACACCTTTGTAAATTTATGAATTTCTTTTTTAAAAAAACTAGGTGGAGGACAGAAAATGCTCTCTCTCTCTCTCTCTCTCTCTCTCTCTCTCTCTCTCTCTCTCTCTCTCTCTCTCTCTCTCCCCCCCCTCTCTTGTTGGTTTCAGCTCAAAGTAATCCTTATGCCAAAGGAGCATCCTTCTGGGTGGTATATTCTAGCATCCCAGCAGATAGTATCTACTTATCTTGTACCAGCTGGCTTGCTTCCCTTTATGTAGCTACAAAAAATTAAACTATTAGGAGAGCATGAACATTGAAAGGCTTCCTGCTACCACTTTTACTTGTTATCCTCCTGCAATGTTCACTCCAAGCTTCACAAATGTTCGGTTCAGAATGGCCAAGTTTTCTCTTTCTTCACATCACACAAATTCATATGGTCCAGTCTCTTAAGTTCTCACATATTTCCATGGCCCAGGATGCTTTCCATTTTCTTATTCTGCTAAATCATGTCCTGTCCTTACTTCAAAAGCCTGGTCAAAATTCATCTACAGCAAAGTTTGTTAGAGGAAATTTTCCAGGCAGAGGACATTCTAACCTTTCTAGCGATTCCCTCAGTACAATTACCTTTCCGAAGCTCTTAATTTTCTCACATTTGCCACATAGTCACTATTAGGTTGCATACATCTGGGGCATTTTGTCCCTCTATGTGTAGTGGGAGCTCAGGAATGTAGTTAAGCAACTTCCTCTTTTCCCCAAAACCTTAAAAAGAGCTGCAATGGCCATCTCAGACTTTGTTATTTTCAGAAAGCTTTTCTAATTTATTTTAAGAAAAGAACAGATAAGATGCATGAGATAAGGGAAGTTCTCTGGCTCTAGGCTTGCTTTAGCACATTTCAGGAATATTACAACATGACAATTTTGCCTCATTTTCCTTAAGCAGAGTGTGTCTGCCTGGTGTCCTTGTTTCAGGAGGTCGAGAAAGTTACATATATTAATGGACATCAATAACCACAGGTCAACACACAGAACAGAAGTCTTTGGACAAGCAGGTTGGCCCATGGTGTGGAAGGTCAGGCCATTAAACAAAGCATCCAAGGTTAGCCATCATGTTTCCTCAGCACTTCTGCAAAACATGGGTTTCCCCAGGATCACTGAATGGAGAATCCCTTTTCTAAAGAAATGCATAATGATTGGAAGAGTCTAGGTTCTATGATAATATTGCTGATTTGGGCTGATTGGCTGTTAGCCAGTTATTATAGCTGGTCTTTGGGATAGATTTACAAAGGGTAAATTGTTCCTTAAATGTAAGTAGCCAATGTTTTTTCCATCCAAGTCTTGAAATAGTGAGTTCAAGCTTAGTTTCCTATAGTATGGGATAAACACATAATCATTATCACCAGGATCAATCACTAGATTAATATGTACATTCATGGGGCTCATCTGAGCCAGAGTATCTGGGCTGAGGCCTGGAGATCTACATTTAAACGGGAGCCAAACAGAAGCTCTGGGACAGAGGACAGGAGTAAAATGGAGCATGGAACTCCCAGAAGTAAAGAAAACTTTGTTAGGGGAAACAAAAAAATGGTGGTTCTTCATCATTATTACATATTTATCTCTCATTAGATTATGGAATCTTAAGCACATATCCCCAAACAGTTGAGTGAACAGCATATATGTAGGTAGGGGAAGGGGAAAGGATAGGAGTGTGGCCCCTGTTCTCTTTTAGGTTTTGCTGCTAATTGTGTGTCTTCAAACAGCTGGTTAAGCTCTTGGACCAGGCCCTGGGCCCCTATATTTAACATTCTGCCTATTTCTAACAGTATTTCACTGGAATATGGAATTTGAAATTCTGAAAAGAAAGTGTAAACTCTCCTGTTTGTAGGTGGCATCTGTGAGTTAATCAGCCAATGAGGTTGATAGTTTCCCAAAGGGAAAGTGTGACTTGGACACATGCATTCCTGGGTGGGCACTTTATCACTTCCTAGCGGTGTATGTGACTTGGACAAATAACCTGCATCTCAGTTTCCTCATCTGCAAAATGATAATGACACCTGCTAGCAACCACTTTGTAGGGTTCTTGAGCAGAAAAAAAAGACATAATCTTCTTAAATGCCTTTATTATTATTATTATTATTATTATTATTTCAGTGTGTTTTTGCTGTTGATTGAACCTAGGGCCTTGCACATGCTAGGCATGTGCTTTACCACTGAACTGCAGTCCAGCTTAAGTGTCTTAAAACTATAAACTGCCAATCAGTTGTCAACCTGAATTTGAATTAATTCAGGCTAGCGTCAGGTGTCAGGCAGTGTTTAAATGCTTGTTGTCCAGAGTCATGTGTGAAGCACTGGACACTGAGGATTCCACTAGAAGAGTCTGAGGTTTTAGTGAGATGATCCCACAATAGCTAAGTGACCTAAACTGGGAGAGGGAAGGCTGCCTGCCAAGATGAGCCCCAGAGATTACACAACTCATTTTAGCATTAGGCATACTTCCCCTGCACCCCCCACCCCCGCCCCCACCCCTAGAAAAGTGAACAGAAAGGACCCTGTGAGCAGCTTTGGATGCTTAAGAATTTTAGAAGCTGCAACTTGGAATTTGAGGCATTCACTTCCTTTTACTGCAAATTTGAGACCCTATAGGGTAATTTTATACTGCAGAGCTCCCACTGCTTAAAAACCTGATTGGAATTTGAGATAGTTGAAAGAGGACAAAATTCTTATTATCTGTGCTGAAAGACATTATAAAATAAGGGTAAGAGTGTGGACCTTGGAATTAGATTGGATTCAAACACCAATATTTTAGCAACTTACTTTGAGTCCCTGGGTAAATTTTCCAGCATCCTGCCTCCTTGGCTTTCCAATCTTTAAAGTGGGATGGTGTAGCACTGGGTTCATCAAGAGATTGTGAGGACTGATGAAAGGACAGTGCAGAATCCCAGTGACTTTCACTGTTATCTCTTTGGCATCAATTGCATGCATTTTGTGATAATCTACCCTGCTTAAACCCAAATTGCTAACTGCAGTGCAACCTGATAACCTTCAAACACTGACAAAACTAGGTGGAAGAGCCCTTGTTTTTTAAATTTTCCAAGATGAAAGATGAACATATAAAGTACACATAAGTTCCTGATTTTCTTCCTGGAAATCATGTCTTGTAAAGGCCAATAAAAGGAAAAGAGGCCACATAACTGTGATTGTCTTCAGCCTAATGAGGCCCCACATACCTAAGCCCATTTTGGTCCTCACTCAGCGCAACACAGGAAGATGAATGACAAGGTTACCCTTTTTTTCAATCTCTGGGGACACTTCCTGGAACAAATACAAATTTGAGTTTTTACAGGAATAAAATCTCAAGAGTTTGTCAGTATGATCACAGTACTGCAAGGTTATATCTTATCCAGAATTAAAACTGCATAATAATAATCCTGTCCACATAAAAACTGTTTTGTTGCTGTAACACATAACAACAATTGGGATTTTGTTGTGATGTTAAGTATTTCATGGTCTTAATATTCTTTTAGAAGTAAATATTCAGCATATATACCCAGTGGTTTGGAAGGCTGAGGTAGGAAGTTCACAAGTTCAAAGTTAGCCTCAGCAATTAAGTGGAATTCTATTTCAAAATAATAATAATAAATAATAATAATAATAATAATAATGTAGGTGGCTGGAGATATGGAATGTGGTTCAGTGGTTAAGTGCCCCTGGGTTCAATCCCTGGTACCCACCCCCCTCAAAAAAAAAAAAAAGAAGAAGAAAAGAAACTATTCAAATTAATAGTTTGAATGTTTATAGTTACTTGTATTTAACTTGTATTTTGTGTATTTAATTGGCGTTTAAGTCCTGAAAAACTGGTTTGGTATAGCTATCCTAATTTATCTAGAATGGTTGACTAATCAGACTATCTAATTATGTTTTGAGGCGTTCCTATCTATGCATTCAATTAATGTTCTTATTTTCCAGTAAGGTTATACAAAAATGGTTTGTTTCGGGGACAGACCCCAATGAATGTGCACATAAAGTTTTTGGTCACCTTGGACTGAAATCTCATAATGGAACAATTGAAAACCTGTTTGTTTTCCTGAATCCATGGCAACAAGAACCTTGTCCAAATCCCAGCAATGAATGCTGGTAACGGGGCACTCCACAGCCTGAAAGAATGCAGGCACGGTCTGCATTTTGAACACATATTTGTCAGTGGAGTACTTTTTTGGTAGAGAGGAACAGAAATTACTGGCTTCCTCACAGAACTGGGTGCAGGCAACCCCTCCTCCAAAGTAGTCAAAATACCACTCTGGAAAACCTTGACTTTATAAGGGAAGGCAGCTTCTGAATCACAGGCTTTTCCTGCTTCCTTCTCACTGGCTGCCTGGAATGAGGCTCTGCTAAAAATGGACTGGCAACTGTTGATTTAGGCATTTCTGATGTCTTTTCTAGTAACATAGTGTGGACATGTCGCAGGTTTCTTATACCTCACTCACCCCTTTTACAGCCTTCTCGGAAAGCAGATGTGGAGGAGGATTTCTCAGAATTAGAAAAGTTTCTGTCCATCAGCATTCTGTGTGGGTTTAGTATTTTAGGTAACACATTACATTATTAAAAAATTTTTTTTCCCAAGACTACATACAGATGGAAAATGTGGCTGGGTAGAAGAGTCTTCTGAAAAAGGAGTATTTCAGAACTCATAGGTGTTAAAGGTTTGGAAAGTTATTATCTATGTAGTATTATAATTTTTTCTCCCATATTTAATAGAACTTTCATAAGTAGGAGCTAAAAAATAAAATCCTGAGTGGTGGGGATGAGGGACATTGGAACACATTGCTGTTTCCCTAGGATTAACAGAGATTTTTCTAATGCCCTCTTCACCTAGCTGCTTCTCTCATTAAAACAAACAAACAACAACAACAAAAAAACTTCAATATCAATATTCCAAAGAAAAACATTATTTGTAAGAAATGAATGAATATGAATATTTCTACCTACTACTATGTCTTGGGGCTTCACTGGGCCTGAACTCCTGCTTGTAGGGCTGAGCAATCACTCTGCCTTTGGGGTCTATTTGAACAGCCTGTAAATCAGAGGAAAAACATGACACATCCTGTATTGCATAAAGGAGACTTTCTGAGCTTTAGTGTTCATTTTTCATTATCATTTAAAAGTATATTTTGTTTTCTTAAAGCAGCTTTATGTTCCCAGTATCATGATAAGGTTTTGGCTGGTTTACTGCTTAAAATTTTCAGATCTCTAGGATGATGAGTTTATCAAGGTAAGATGTCTTCCTTGACCACCGTACCAGTCTCTCAACTAGATCTATCTATTTGCTTTATTTTTGACTCAAATTTTTTGGTTGTTGTTGGTTTGTAAAAGTGTTTTTTTTTTTTTTCTTGAGACAGGGTCTTGCCATGTTGCCCAGGCTGGCCTTGAACTCCTAGGCTCAAAAGATTCTCCTGTTTCAGCCTTTGCTTTAGCCTTCTGAGTAACTGGGATCTCAGGCACACAACACCATGCCTGGCTTAAATATTTTTATATGGTTGAATAGTACTCAGTCTTTTCCTCATAGTACTTATCATAGCTTATAACAATATATTTATGTGTGATTATTTCTATTACATCTACCTTCCTCACTGGGCTAGGGCAGGGACTCTGATTATTCACCATTGTATGCCAGTGTCTATCACAGTGCCTCAGATACAGTGCTGAGACCATCTAGACAGGTCTAATTCTAGCATTTGGCTTAGTAAAGATTGTTTGCATGGATGTTGTAAATTACAAATTTTACCTTGGCTTTATGATGAATGAATAAATAAATAAATGCCTCTAACTCTTCAAGGAAGGCACTTTTTTGAAAAATATGCTGATGGTAGATCTCAGATATAACTGTACTGATAACTGGAAAGAGTGTGAATTTAGATGAGTTTTGAGAGACAGAACAATGTTCCAAATGTTCAAGCATTCTACATATCCTTCTGTTCAATGTTAAAATTCTGGGTATGGTGCTCTGGAAAAAGTTTTAGTTTATGTTCCTACTTCAAGGCTCTTATCAATTGTTTCTTGGTTAAAAGGCAAAGGCATTGCCCAGTTCAAGGAGATTCATTTCTCTAATGTCTGCTTCCTATTCTACTCTCTGGATTGGAGATTGGGATTACTGGGATTTGCAGTGTGTAAAAGATGTAGGTACATTCCTGGGGCTCCTTTGAGCCAAACTCTCTGGCATGAGGCTGGTTGTCTTGTCTTCTTTGTTGGGTTCCCTTTGAATGCAGCAAATGTTAAGCCTCCTCCTGACCGCCATCTCTGTTTTCATCCAGTCTTGTTGGAACTCAGATTCCTGCTTTTCAGGGAGGATACCCCATTCACTGTACTGGGACCATCCAAATAGGCCTAGTTCTAGCTGCGCATAACTCAGCTTAGTTCTAAGGAATGAGAAGAAGAACATTATATTAGAATATCAAAATTACATTGAGATACTCCAGGAATTAGAGGGTTTGCATAGCTGTAGAATTTCCCATTTGATATTTATATATCCCAAATCTGATTAAAAAAAAAATGTTTGCATTTTGACATTGGGATTCCACCACTCAAAGACAAACTTTGTTTTCTATGGCCCTGATCCATGAAAGGTATATACTCTTAAGAGCTATCTTCCTGAAAAATGGAATTTGATTTCTAAGTACTGTTCAGTCACTTGTGGGTTTGGGGAGGAAAGGGTTTTCCAGAGCACCTGAGCTGGAGAAGACAGATGTTTTGCTTTGTCTCACTTTTCATAAAGTTGCAAATTCCAACTACTTAAATGGGTATAACACCTCCAAATGTGTACAGTAATAGATAATACATTTATTTTCCATCCTCAAAGAGTTAATTTGATGAAAAAGGTACAGCTAAACACAAAAAAGCAAATTCCATGCAGGATGTTTTATAAAGCGTGGCAATGGCAAGGAGTCATCTGATGCCATCTCAATCTTTGCTCATGTGGCTCTTTTAAATTGAAGTTAGGATTTGAGGGTTGAGAAGAGAAAACACTTTTTTATTAGAAATTGTCTCTTCTCCTTTGTAAAGAAAAATACATTACTCCATCTTAATAATCAGATTACCATGGATGAGAGGCAGTGAGCCCTAACACTAGGCCCTGTTTGCATGCAATGTAATGCCTGTCCCCTACTCCCCATATCCTTAAAGCCTTGTTAACGTGGGCCATTCTTTCTTCAGGATTGATGAACTTAGACTGAACTAACTTCAATTGGTTCTAACTAATTTACAGACATTTGAATAACATCCATATTCATTTTTGCTACGAAACTGAATCCTTTTCCAGAAAGTCACCTGGCAATCTACCTTTTGCCAGACCAAATATAAACAGGTACATATGCACACACATAATAAATATTTACCTATCTGTTTTGTATAGTTATATAAATATATTCTTCTGGAGCTTTAAATTTCTTAAAATTATAAAACTGGGATCAAATCAGATACTGAGATGACCTAGAGCCAAACTAAAGTGATATTTCAGCCGGCTTGACTCTTTGTTAAAGAAATTAAGCTCTCAATTTAGGAAACCAATGTCAAATAGAAAAATGTTCTTGATATTTTTCTCAAAATAGATGTCCAAAAAGTTTGTACTTTAAACTGGATGTTATATGCATTAAAAGTGAGACTGAAGCTAAAACTCCACTCAATTCGTTTGAAAATTTGTATAATGCAATTGCCATAGCATGCGATTTATAAAATTCCGGTGGTCCTCTGAAATAAAGGATTCCTCTCTGGTAGTCAGAGAACTCAGTTAATGTTTATCAAGTAATAAAAATATTTCTGTGAATTCCACCTGACTATTGTTGACCTTGGCATAGCTCATTTAAGACCTTGGTAAAATAAATCTCTTTCCTCCTAATTAGGAAGCATTTTTGGGAACCTGACTAATGTTCTAACATGGGGTCAGAAAATATGTGGGCAGTGGCTCCTGTTTTAAATAATATTCTCTACAGTTGACAGGAGCAGGGAGAGGGGCAGCTTTCTGGGACAGATAGTTGAGTTTTTAGTAGTCAGCGGCCTAAAACTCCATGTCTGGAGTTAGCTGTACTGAATTTGAATCCCAGATCAGCCAATTGCTAACTCTGTGACTTGGAGTGATTCGCTTCACTTTCCAAAATCGCATCTTTAAAGTAGGAAAAATAATATAGTTATCTTGAGAGTTTAATGAAATTGATACAGATTGTTTAGCGCAATGTCTAGCATGCTCCATGCATTTTAACTATGACTATAGGTTGCGCTAGTATCACATTAAACTACAAAGTCAAATTAATGTGTTGTCACAGATTAAAAAAATAAAAATTTAAGCAAGAGCAAACAATGATACTGCCTCAATATTTTCTATCTCTTTGAATATGTGGGCATTTTAAGGTTTGTGAAGAAAAGATTGCTTAATTTAGATAAATGCAGAAGATAAATCAGAGGTGGAGAGGACCTCTGTGATTCAGTCTCTGAATTTCAGTTGAAGTACTATTAGCCTCATGGAGAGAAGGAAAATAGCACTGCTATTTTTAATTTTTTTTTTTAGGAAACAGAAAATATTTCTCCTTTTTGATCTTTCTTTTCTTTTCTTTCTTTCTTTCTTTCTTTCTTTCTTTCTTTCTTTCTTTCTTTCTTTCTTTCTTTCTTTCTTTCTTTCTTTCTTTCTTTCTTTCTTTCTTTCTTTCTTTCTTTTTGCTTGTTTTGAATTAGGTATGACAAAAATTTTCTCTTCCAGTGTTCTGAAAAATCAAGTATTTCAGGTAAAAAGAGAGAGAATACATAGTATATAAAAACATAGAGAAAAAGAAAAAGAGTCATAAAACACATCTATGGAATTTGGACTCTACAAGATTGAGACCCTAACTCCTTTTTCTCTTAATTGTAAATCTCATGAGGGTAGGAATTTTTTTTTCAATTTTCTTCATTATTGCAGCTCTAGGACATAAAACAGTACCTGCCACATAATGTGCTATCTGAAAATATTCCTTTTTTTTTTTTTTTTTTGTCCTGAGGGTTGAACACAGGGGCCCTTAACCACTGGGGATGCATCCCCAGCTTTTTAAATTTTTTTCTTTTGAGACAGTTTCTCACTAAGTTGCTTAGGACCTCGATAAGTTGCTGAGGCTGGCCTCAAACTTGTCATCTTCCTGACTCAGCCTCCTGAGTCACTGGGATTACAGGTATACACCTGCCACGCCTGGATCAATAAAAATTATTGAATAAAAGCCAGTTGGAGGACACTATATTATTAGGACAGGAAGAGCCTGGTACTAGGATAAAGCTTTGGCAGTTTGCAGCTTTGGAGGTGCATCCTTTAGATCTGCCTCCTCCCCTGAGGAGTGCTCCCTGTAGCATGGTATATCATTCTAATTCTATCGTGCTGTATTACAATACTATAATTTAATGATCTATAAGTCAATAATCTTAATGTAGAATCAGTATTTGTGAATAAGTCTCATCTGGCTATTCTTCAGTTTGTTACCAAAATCTGAGTTCCTTATCAGACTTGAGAACAGGGCCCGTGGCCCAGCCACTGAATCTTGTGTCCCTTCTAGATGAGGACTCTATCACAGATTATTACCCTTAATTATATATAGAAATTATATAATGCATGTAATTGTATATAAATAAATAATAGTATTATTATCACAAATTACGGAGTAAAACTTTGAGGCAATATTTCATCTCAAACAGAGGGGTGGATGGAGTCAAGATTGAAACAGTGGCTCATGTAAAACAGGGTTATGAAAAATGAAGGGAGAAAGTACATTGATCACATTTAATATACCTTACAGTGTACTGATATAATTCAAGGTTTTTCAATCCTGAAATTCTATAATTCGATAATTAAAATTCCCTCCCTCTTTAGTGATTTGAAAATGACTAACATATCTGTAATGGATCCTGAACATAATGAATAGCAATCTGTGCTATTACATTTTAAAAAGCATATTCTAAGTTTGAGACAGATTGCAATTTTAAATTAATTATATTCCTCAATTAAACAATTCTATTCCTCATTAAAAAGCTGTGGTAGAAGTGAAATGTTGAATAGAATTTCTCTTGAAAATGTTTGTATTAAAGAAAAAAATGTAAATGTCCAGTGTTTGGGTTGAGACAAGGAATTGAATAATTCTTTCATTCATTAAAGATTATTTGAACTTCTTAGAGGCTAAAACCAAAACCAGTTTGTATGGGAGTTGCTTTGTATTTGAGATGCTTAATTCTAGTTAGGGGAATTTTTGCCTATGTCCCCCTACTTTGGACAATCAGAAAAGTAATACTCCTAAGGATCCCACTGGAGAAACTTGTTCTCTGCTCCTTTGGCATCTAATGAATTCATGCTTTTGTGGACTGAATTGTTAAAAAAAAAAAAAAAAGCTAATTTCTTCACTCTTCATTTCAGATGAAGAGTGAGAAAACATAACTGCAAATACATTTGTTAGAACCTGAAAATTGGCTCATGCTTCTAACATACTTGCTCTTACCTATAAGAAATTGCTAAAAGAGAGAAAAGATTATGTTCCATTGAAACACAACCTCAAGAAGGAAGAAGTGTCACTCAGGCAGGCCCATGCTGAGACTGGGGGTAGACGCTGGCAGGCTCAGTCATTTTGCACCAGAGCTCCTGCTCAACCTGCTATCAGGGGCCAGACGCAGGCTAGTGTGTCCAGCTAGTGTGTTTGAGAGGGGAAATTATTAAAACTTTGAGTACCCTGTCCTACTAATTCATGCTAAATTATTCCACATCTAGTGGTATTGTCTCCAAAATCTCTTTGCTACCTGAAGCTAGACACAACCTCTCCTTCTTTTTGCTTAGATTTTTGCTTAGATTTTTACCTCTTCTGTGTTATCACTAGGAATTAGTTTTTAATCAAGAAACTTGTTGTATATTTGGCACTATGTAGCATGTTTTCTATGAAGTACCTCCTTTAACTCTCATAATAAGCATATAAAATTTATTCTGTCATCATTCATTTTAGAGATCAGGAAACTAAAAACTCAGAAAAGCGAAGTACAGATGATTCCTGACTTACATTGGTTTAACTTCAGGTTTTTGACTTGACAGTGGTGTGAAAGCATACCCATGCAGCCAGTCAGTTTTTCCTTTTCAGCACCGTTCTCAATGACTTACATGAGATTTCAACACCTAATCATAAAATTGGCTTTGTTATAGATGACTTTGCTTAACTGTAGGCTAATGTAAGTGCTCTGAGCCTGTTGAAGGTAGGCTAGACTAAGCAAGGATGTTTGGTAGGTTAGGTGTATTAAACAAACTTTTGATTTATGATATTTTCAACTTATGATGGGTTTACCAGGATATGACCCCCATCATGAGTTGAGGGACATTTGATCCAAACTCTCATAACTACCAGGCCTAGTGGTACATTCCTGTAACCCTAGCCGTGTGGGAGGCTGAGGCAGGAGGATCTTTAGTTCAAAGCCAGCCTCAGCACTCGCTAGGCACTAAGCAACTCAGTGAAATCGTGTCTCTAAATAAAATACAAAATGGGGCTGGGGATGTGGCTCAGTGGCTAAGTGTCCCTGAGTTCAATACTCGGTAGCCCCCCTCAAACCCACAAAAACCAAACAACAACAACAACAAAAAAAACCCTCATAACTAACATGGATAGAGCTAGATTTTATTTCAGAGCCCATGTTGTTAGCCTGTAGATTATACTCATCTGCCTTGTGTTCTAATGGATAGGACCCAAATCCTGTTCATTTCTGTATCCTAGTATTCATTTCCTCTTCTCACTGCAAAAATAACACTATCCTCAAAATGCAATAAACATTTTTGGAATTGAAGCCCAGAAATGAATTGGTTTTGAGTTTCACTTCTAGGCCAAGGCAGACGGGCAATAATTATGAAGTTGTTCTAGCCTTTTATTTCTTCCATTCTACCCTTCTTTTATATCCTCCCTTCCTCCCTCCCTCCCTCCCTTCCTTTCTTCCTTCCTTTCTCCAGTGTTGAGGATAAAAACCAGGGCCTCATGCTTGCTAGGCAAATGCTCTACAATGGGCTACATCCCCAGTCCCAATTTTTATTTTTATTTTTTGATAGTCTTTCCATACTGCCCAGGCTGACCTTGAATTTGTAATCCTTTTCAGACTACTATGTAGCTATCATTACAGAAATGCACCACCATGCCCAGTTCATTACTTTTTAAAAATTATTTGTCTTTTTTTGGGGGGCTGGGGTTGTGACTCAGTGGCAGAGCACTTGCCTGGCACATGTGAAGCCCTGGGTTTGATCCTCAGCACCACATAAAAATTAATAAATAAAATGAAGTTATCATGCCCATCTACAACTAAAAGAATATTTTAAAAAGTTATTGGTCTTTTTAGATATACATGACAGCAGAGTGTATACTCCTTATACACACAAGGAGTACAACTTATTCTAACTAGGATCCCATTCTTGCGGTTGTACATGATGTGGAGTTTCACTGGTTGGGCAGCTCATTACTTTCTAACTGGAGGATACAGAAATGATATAACTCTGGGAATGATATAACAGGTCTGAAGATGGAAAACCTTGTGTCCATAGATGGTTTTCAGGCTATCCTAAAAAATTCCTCTTCTTCTTCCTTGGTGTGTTTAAAATGCAAAGTCAATTTTCATTTGACCATGCCACTGCTTAAATCTAGAATGCATTCATTGCCATCCATAAAGTAACGAATGACCCTCAATGTAAGCGAGCTTTTCAATATAGGAAATATGGGTAAATGTGCCTCCTTCAGACAAAAGGTTAGTTCTAAGAGGATCCAGGCCCCTAATAATCTCCTGGAGCTGAGGTGCACATGCAATGTTTTCTGTCCTGCTCTACATTCACAAGAGCAAGTTGTCCTTCTGTTCCTTCTGGAAAAAGATGGTAACCAAAGGCAGAGATAAATGAAAAACAAAAAATAAAAAATCAGCATAAAATGGACATTGATAAGGAAAAAGGTTGTCATTTTCATTTTCTTTTATATTGGAAAACATTGTCCACTGTCAAGAACACTGGAAAATTAGGGAGGGAGGGAGGGAGGGAGGAGAGAGAGAGAGAGAGAGAGAGAGAGAGAGAGAGAGAGAAGCATAATTCAAATGATGGATTCCTTAGCCAGTTGTAATAGGTTACACTATGTGTGTGAGTGTGCAGAAGGCAGTGACCCAGGGAGGGAGGTGAGAGCTTAGAGAAAACACATTTTTTAAAAAAGAGGGGGAGCAGTGAGTTTCCAAGCCCTGCAGCAGAGAGCTTGGCCAGCCTTGCCTCCTAGGAAGTAAGGCCTTGTGATTCATCACATACCAGATTCTTGCTGACTTTAAAGAGAGATGTTCACAAGGAAAAGATGCCAGCATTCAGGAGGGATGAGAGTCTGGCCAAATACCTGTCAGAAGCCCTTAAAATGTAGGACACTCATTATGGCATAAGATTAGACTCTGGTAGGTGTAGGCCTCAAACCCTACTGAAGTATGGGGAAAAAGAAAACAAGACTTTCATACTGAGGCTAGTCTCCCCCCCTCCCACCTACCCACCCACATACTTTAATTGTGATGATGATGATGTTTTTCTTGACATGTCTATACATCCTGAGAGGGGGGGAAACGACAATATAAACTGCTTGGATACTTCTATAACAAATTAGGACAAAATTAAAACTCAATTCACCCAGAAAAGGTACACAGAACTTGGTCATTTAATTTGATGATTGCCTAGTTGGTCCTGACTCTGCAGTCCAATGCCTGATGGACCCACAGAGCCACTGTAAAGGTCATTTCAAAGTGACCATTTTCAAAGCAACCTTTCAAAGGCCACTGCAAAATGTCTGTGACCCCCTACCACTCCTCCTATGTGTATAAGGCATCTGACATGGCTGTGGGTAGGTCCTGGCCATGTGCAATGAGGACACAGTACCCCGTCAAGGAGCTTCCACGCTGAGACGGACAGACACAGAAGAGACAAAATTTAGTGTCAAAGGCTGTGGGTTCTGAAAGTGACCAGATCACCCCAAAGTCTGCAGTGGACTTGTTTCCTCTGGAAATTTAATTTTAGTTATTTACTTAGTATTTTGCTCACTGCTGCTGATTTCCTGCTCTTTTGGACCGGATGGCCATGAAGGAGTTCAGTTTTAGACACAGTAAGAACTTTGAGGTGATGAGTGGAAAGTGAGCAGAGATTGAACAGAACACATTTGAAATATAAAACACAGAAGTCAGAGCACCAGGTTCCCAGTGGAAAGTCACCTGGGAAGAGGAACACTTCAGAGCACCTTTGAAGAAGAAGGGGATCTGGGGACTGAGGAGAGCACTTCAATAAGCAGAAGGTCAGGGGCATCTCCAGTGAAAAACAGGGAAGCACAGGCCAGGGGAGGAGAAGAACAGAGTGCAATGTCTGCTACACCAAAGAGAAGAGTTTTGAGAGGAAAGAGAGGACTGTGGTAATTACTTGAATGTGTCATCCCTACGAAGATGTAAGGACCTTGTAGCTGGGGACCATTCTTATCCTGCCTAATGCAGTTTCCCGGGGCCTCACATAGCCCTCTATACACAGTAGGTATTCAAAAACGGTTGTATACTTAGGGAAGGTGCAGGGATCCATACTTAAGCTCAAAGCATCTATTCAAAGAAAGGGGAAAATGTGTCTTTATCTTGAGCAACTTTGCATTTTGATGAAAAATGTGTTGCATGTCAGATGAAGTCAAGTAGTTATAAAGCATTGGTATGTGAGAGTGGAAGAGTCCAATGCTAAGTGAATCTGGATTTATTTGAAGTGTGTATTTAAAAACAGAGAATTAATTTGACAAATTCCACAAAAAATTACTCTCCTTAAATTGCCAAGGAAGCTCTACATTTGGAAAGATCTCAAGTAGGTATAGTGAGTCAGGGGACGCTGCAAGTCTTCTGTTTTACCTTATAGGAAAAGTGGGATTTGGTTAGGGCTGTCAAAGTGGAGGAAGAGTGTCCTTCCAGAGAGGATGACAGGTTGGGGACAGGACTTCAGGATGCCAACTTCAAGGAAATCAATCTAAGCAGAAAATAGACCATTAAAGAGGAAGTAGGATTAGTTGACCGAGCCTCTAGACCTGTGTCCCAACCCAATTCTAGCACTTACTAGCTGTGTGTACATTACTTTAACTCACCAAACCTCAGTTTCTTAATCTGAAAAATGAGGCTAATATTAGATTGTAAGAAAAGGTGAGATTATGCATGTACAAAGCACTTTTCTAGTGCAGTTAAACTCTTAATCATTATTATTCATGTTGTTGTGGGGCAGATGAGGCTGGATGTCAAGGAATTAGTAGGAAGCAGGTTTATTGTCTGCAGCCAGGTTCAGAAGAGGGGCTTTCACCACAGTCCATCAATCCCTCTGAACCTGAGTTCAGAAAGTTTTAGAACTTTATACCCAGTGTGTAGGGGGAGGGGCTCAGAGGCTCACAATCTGCAGAAGTTCATATAACAGGTTTTTTTTTTTTTTTTCCTCCTACTGTTCTGGGCAACCAATTCAGGTCAAGGACATGGTCTGAAAATCAGTGCCTAGGAAAGGGAGAGTTCTCCTCCCTCTTTCTGTCCAGCTAGCTTCCCTGCCAATGCAAATGTCTCTGCGAAGGCCTTGGGTTAATCTTTCTTATGGACTCTGCTTATGCAAGCATATCCCTCACATAAAATTCTTTTGCAGAAGTTTTACTGAGAGTCTAAGAACAATTATGGTGAGGGTCTCTGAAAAAGCTTAATTAAGATTTTTCTCTAGAGGAGGGGGTGCCTCTACAATGTATTAACTACTGGATTGAGAGAGGGATGGTTGGTTGTGAAGAAATTAGGCATTGCTTTGTCCTTTATTGTTCAGGTTCATGGTCTTTAGTTGTATTTGCTACAAGAAAAGTTGATGGTAAAGTCTATTTTGAGTGAGGACTAGACTAAATCTCCAAGGAAAGAAAGGCAAAATGAAGACACAGATCCTAGGACATAGAGAATGGCCAAGGTTAAGATAGGACAGATGTTTTTTCCAGATCAATTCAATAACCTCTTTGTTTGGCAGCAAAGAGCAGGAGGTGAGCATGATGTCCAAAGAAGGGAGAGCTTTGGGGAAGGTGGGAAAGATGAGATGGGGACAAGGGTGGAAAAAATGTTAGGTAAGGTATTGTGGCTCCTTCTAAAAAGTGTCCCAGTCTCTGATACTGTGATACTGTGTGTTTTGGTCTGGACTCATTGAATGCAAAGGTTTCAGACTGCAACAAGAGTAAAATTTTCTAATGCACAAAAAAATGGCAGGAAATATGTTATTGCGCAAAGAGCACAGGCCTTATTCATACAAAACTTGGTATTTCACTTGGAACATAAACTTGATTAAACTTACTGTTTATATGAATCAAAAAAGCTGTTCTTTCCTTATAAATTGGAGTATGAGAATTAAATGAGATGATGTAAGTTTGGCAAGCTATAACTGCTCAAATAACTTGTATGTATTAGTTTAAGTTGAAGGAAATACATTATTAAATGCAAGAAACAACTGTCTTGATTCAATTCCAGCCCTGTCACATACTGGATGACTAGTGCAAGATCCTTAACCCTGGAGCCTTTGCTATTTCACCTACATAGTGGGCATCATAAGAAGCTATTCACAGGATTTTATAAGCATGAAATGCAATCATATTTACAAAATCCTTAGCATGGTACCTGGTTCCTGTTAGGTGGTCTTAGTGGTCTAGGTAATAAAAGATTTAAAGCAGCATGTGAATTATTTAATAGCTTTTAACATGCAACAAATTTTTAAATGAGAGAGCCCACTGAGCTTAATTTTTCTTTTTTTTTAAGAAGAGGGAAAAGTAAGACATAAAAGGCAGAGCATATGACACAGAACTGTATGATACATGTCTCCACGACAGAAATAAAAAAGGCAGAGATTCACTGACGGGGTAATTCATGGACTTTTATGGTCACATTATTCTGATTGGTTGATAGAAGCAGCAGGCTTCTAGCCAGTTTTCTTTCTGTTCACGGAAATAAATGCTCAGTATGTTTGAAAATGAACTAAGTTTTCTTTTTTTTTTTGATAGAAAAAAATTTATTTATGTAGCCAAGCCCAATTTATTTCTGCCAAGTAAAAATCTGACCCCAGAAATATAATATTAAGCTAAAGGGAAACTGGATAAAAATGTGTGTTACAAAATTATTAAATTTGTTGATTTTCTTACATTTTTCATCTAATACTCTAAAGAGGTGCTTCAAATAATAATTCAACTGACAAAAAAATGTGCAAGGTAGAGGTAGAATCAGTTTGTTTTTATCTGTGATATATCAAAAAACTGAGTTGATGAATAATGTCCCTGAGCAGAAAGCAGACCCTTGTCACCTCATGGGTCCTTGCAGATGGTGACCTCAACATCATGGGTGCATGAGGGAAGTACAGATTCTCACTCTCCTTGTTTGATTTACTGACTCAATTTGAATTTTAATATTACTAGGTGATTTATATTCCTCTTGAATTTTGAAAGCCACCAAGTGTGGAGTTGTGGCCACACCATCTAAATAATCAACAACATTTCTTACCAAACAATTACTCCATGCAGTAGAGTTTCCTTAGCTCTCAGTATATTATGGTCTTAGCCAATGAAATCTGGAATTTAAGAAAAGAGCATGATAAAAGTATGCTTTTAATGAGCAGAAAACCCTAATGTCCAACAGAACAACAAAACAACCAGGCTTTGTATTCCTGGAAGGTTCACATCTTGATCATGGGACCAATGACAGAACACTATAGAAGAAGTGTGTTCAGCATGGACTGTAGAAATTCACCTTCTCTAGGCTGAGGTTGTGGGCTCAGTGCAGAGCACTTATATGTGAGGCACTGGGTTCAATCCTCAGCACCACATATAAATAAATAAAAAATAAAAATCAACAACTAAAAATATATTAAAAAAAGAAATTCACCTTGTCACCGTGTGACCTTGAGTAAGTCATTACATGTTTCACTTCTGTAAATTAGGATGGTAACAGGACCTACTTCCTGGGGAGCTATGAAACTTAGATCTGAGTTAGCAGATTCACAGAGCCTACATGCAGGTCCGCGTCACTATATAAGCATTGCATGTTACACATGTCATCTTATCTATAATTCCTAAGTTAAACCATCTTTCTCAACATATTTTCATGGTTTACAAGAAAGTAAATTCAAGGAATTGACTGACTCGCCATGTGGAGAGGTGTCTTCAGAGTATCTTGCCTCAGCCTAGAGGATGCTGTAAAAAAAAAAAATCTCAATTTCCCTCAGTTTACTGTGATCAGTGAGTCAGGCTGGCTGCCTAGTAATTCTGGTTACTGGAAGAAAAACTCTCAAAATGCAGGTTTGTGGGGAAGGTTTTCAATGGCAAAATGCCTCCTCCTAAGTTGCATAATGGGGGATTTGAGAGCACCCATTTTTAATGGAGCAATTCCAGTTCTGTTTATAAGTAGTTTCTTTGCACAGTGGATGTTGATCAAATACTTGCCAAACTACAGAAGGTTATAGCACAGGGGAGAATCTGTAACCACTGGAAGGCTCTCTGAAGTGGAATGAGCTGCCTTGGCAAGTGGTAGAAGCCAGTGCCTGGAGGTTCAAACCAAGGCTGGCACCAATTCCCAGGGCTGCTGTAGAGGAGTCCGGTTTAAACTCTGTGTGTGTGTGTGTGTGTGTGTGTGTGTGTGTACAGGGAGGTGTTAATATCATGGTTCCAAAGGTTTCTGCTCCCTAACTTTCTGCCTATATAGGTCAGAGGCTATCAGGTATGCATGTGAATAGCCCAGGCCCTACATCTATGAAAGGCCTCAAGTAAAACCAAGATACTGGATCTTGGGTCAAATGATAAATGAGACTACAGCTCTAGCTCCAAACGTGATCTGTATTGAAGTTTTCAGAGTTAAAATCATCAATATGTTACATGGAAACACTCAAGACATCCTATAGTTTTTATAAATTCCTTCAGTATTTGTGAGTTTTGTTTTGCTTTGATGCACTAAGAGAACTCCAGAAAGCATATGTGGTCCAAGCTCTCTGAGCCAAGCCTCTCTTGACCTCTGATAAACCTTGTCCTTGCATTTAGTTATTCTAATCGAAGGCAACAATGGATGATCATGGGAACAATAATTCCTTTTCTGTTCTTCTTTTGGTTTGAATGTGTCCCACAAAAGTTTGTATGCTAGAAATTTAACTCTCAGCTTCAAATTTGATGTTATTTGAAAGTAAGGTCTTGGGAAGTAATAAGGTTTGGATGAGGTCATGAGGGCACAGCCCCCATGATGATATTAGTGGGTTAATAAAAAGAGGAGAGACCCAAGTTTGCAGGCTTCTGCTCTCTGTGGAATAACCTCTGTCATGTTATGACAGTAAGAAGGTTCTTACCAGATGAGGACCATTCATGTTGGACTTCCCAGCTTTAAGAGGTATAAGAAATAAATTTCTGCTGGTGACACCCACCTATAATCTCAGCAATTCAGGAGGCTAGCCTCAGCAATTTAGCAAGGCCCTAAGCAACTTAGCAAAACCTTGTCTCAAAAAATAAAAAAGGTGGGGATGTAGCTCAGTTGTTAAGCACCCTTCAGTTCAATCCCGGTAATAATAAAAGAATGAATGAATGAAATTTCTTTATAAATTACTCAGTCTTTGGGATTCTGTAGCACCATAAAATAGACTAAAATATTTCTTTTCTGAAAAATTTAGAAAATATGATTTTCTTTGTGGAGAAGCTCAGAGGATATTTTCCTAGCTAGCAAAGAGGTAAAGCAGTGTAGGTAAGCCTGAGGCACTCTTGTTGGTAAAGATGGGCAGGGCCTGCATAAATTGTCACTATAAAAGGTGTTGGTGATCCATATGGTCTTAAGAGAGCAATTTGCAAATTACAACACTAAAATAAAATTATAAAATTTAAAATCAAGTCCCATGCAAATCATTATTATTGAAAAGCCTGCCTATGTTTGCCAAGTGAGAAAACTGAGGCTGAGAGAGCTTATGTATCATGCACAGTCTTGCATAGCTTATGAGGTAACAGAACTAGGATTTAAATCCCCGGTGTCTCTCCCTTGCAAGTTGCTAATGTTAGGTGTTTTCAGGGAAAGGAAAATGTCTCTCTGAGCAGGTGCACAAATACTCTATCCAAACCAAGCTCTCCATCTTCTCTCTCCCCTTTCCCAGTTGGACTGGGTAGCCAGTCTATTAATTGGCTGATGCTGCCTTGGGTGGAAAATCATCAACCTCTCCCTACCAAGAGCAACCAAGTACTTTGTGTACTCAATCAGTCCTCAACTCCCCTATTCTCTCTTCTCTGACCTCTCACTCTACTCTCTCTCTCCAGCTCTGCAGGATTTACTGTGGTTTTTCCCTCTTACTTAACCATTGTCTCCTATCAGCTGTCCCTTGGCCTTTTCTAATAGAGAAAAACTGTCCTGGTAGTGCCAGCAGCACTAAATGGGATTCAAGAGACAAGCCACTTGCTGCTCTGAAATCTGTTTTGCTTTAACATCATCTACTGTGTAGTCTCCTAGGGATAATCTGTAGCCCAGATTTGCTAGTCTTTTCTCTGGTGGTCATATGGGGGTAGAGAGGAGAGCTGAAACAGAGAGAAGGCGTTACCACCTCTTATGTTAGCTGCTCCAGAACAATAAAACCCTCGTCAATGGTATTGGGAAACAATTTTTAGTGGCATGCAGGCAAATATTTTATTTCAGTAGATGTCTATTTGTTTTTATGGGTACCTTCTATTTTTGGCAAGGAATGTTGATTTTTCCACTTAGGGTGATAGTGTAATATTTTATTTTAAAAATAAAATGACTAAAGAAACAAAGTGATTTTAAAAATACATACTGCTTAAACATATATTTAATATATACAAGTGGACCACAAAAATGGCAAGAGGATGCCTGGGGTTAATGAAGATGCGACCCAATCTTTGTCTGCTCCAGAGCAGCAGTTATTGAAAACTGTATCAGTTTTGAACTCCTGGCGTGGGTACTCTTCTTATGTATGGAGTCATGGAGTATCTATGCTTTTTAGAGCACCCTATATGCAGAAATGGTAGGGGAGGGGCACCCTGAGAATATGAAACCAGGGCCTGCAAAACAGCTATTTTCTCTACCCCCTTGCTGACCCAAATGCTATTTGCAGCCCAGGTGCTACAGTCTAAACATCCTTTAGTGCGTTGTATTTTCCAGGTCATTGCCAAGTGGTTGGTTAGCATACCACCGATCTTTGTGGTGGGAGAAATTGGGAGATTTAACAGTGTCCTCCACATCTCGGTAGAGGACCCCCAGCCCTGGTCAGCTGGACACCAAGGCACTTGTCCAAGGGCTATGCAGTCCCTTCTGGCACAAGAACATGCTCATATAGAAGTCATTTCAGGAAAGGAGGTTATGAGCCATTTAATTTGTCTTTATTTCCTTCTGCACTGTGACCCAAATTAGCAGTTTGCACCGTAAATATTTGCATCTTATTAGGCAAAGCAATCTGAAAGTAGCAACTAGTATTTATTATGATAGATGTTTTGCATATATTATTCCTTTAACCCTATAAGAAATGATATATTCTCTGGGAGATAAAAATGTCTGTATAACCGGCATCACAGATTACCTATTAAATAAGGCTCTCTCTCCTCTTTTTCCTTTTCAAGAAGCTAAATATATTTTTATTGTTTCTTTTTATTTATACATAACATTAGGTATATTTTGATATAATTTCAAAAGCATGTAGTATAATTTGCTTTATCAGTCCCCAGTATTTCCCTTTTAATTAGTTGATAGAAAATTCAGTTTATCATTTGGCAAATGTGGGCTCTGATGCCCTCTAGTGACAGAAAAATTCTTTGGTAAAAGTAATATCCCTATATCCAGCTGTCTCCATAGGGTTGTATAGGCAGTTATCTTTAACTGGTTTGATGCCCCAGAATAATAATTTGGAGCAACTGATTTTGGAAATAAAGGATTTGTTATTACTGATAATAAACTCTGATGATACATTAGGATCCTTTTAAGTTGTAAGAATTTGGCTAAGGTAAAAACAGAATTTATTGAGTTAGTAACTGTGGGTAGTACAGGTTTCAATTTCAGGACAATATATACCCATCCAAGACTCTGATGACAGCACCAGCTTTCACCTCTTGATATGGATTCCTCTTCACCATGAAGTTAATTGAGAGTTGTAGGGAAAATGGATACAAAGCTCTTTAGATCTGTGTATGGAGATGTCACAATGAAACCCATTGATTTGTAGAACTAATACACACAAATAGTTAAATTTAAGTTTAAAAAAGTAATTAATTAAATAACCCAGAATTTTCTAAAATCATTTTCCATGAGATACATTCCTTCCTACAAAGCACCTCTACCAATTTCTTTGAACTTGATCGTAATTAGATGCATAGGTGGGAGGTGATGAGTGGTGGCAGAAAAAGCTAGGCCCTGGGAGCAAGAACATCTAAGATCAATTCCCTCACTCTGCTATTTATTAACTAACCAGTTTTGCCAGTGTTGCTTAAACTTTTTTTGGCTATAATTTTTTCAAGGGTAAATCAATTTTGAAAGTTGCTGACTCAGAACTCACACTCAGGAGATGTTGATTTTGCCAGTTGTCCTCCCTTTCTCTTTTTCTCTTCCCTTTTCTTTCCTTCCCCCTTTTCTTGACATTTTACAATTCAAATGAAATTTTTAGAATAGTATAATATTTACAGAAAAGCTGCAAAGATGACCTAGAGGGTCCCCATAGTCCATCCTCCCTTCCTCCACTCACTTCTTTGCATCAGTTATAGGTCCAGACTGAACAAGACCTGCACAGCCAGAGTCCTCTTCAGATGGCTCGAACAATCCACCCCAAGGTGAGGCAGAGACAAGTGAATCAATACTAGTCTGAGTGACAAGTGCAGCAACAAATGCAAAACACAGGGTGAGTGCATTCAGGAGTGAGACCTAACCCAGATTTCCAGATTTGGGAGCTTGAACAGGCTTCCAGAAGAAAATGTCCACTAAGAGGAAGCCTGAAGGATGAAGAGTGGGCCAGGCAAGGATGGTTCCAGACTAGAGTGCTTAAAAAGATGAGTCCAGCTGAGGTGGAAGACAAGTAGTAGTAGCAAGGTGCTAAGCTTCATGGAGTATGCAAATACTAAAACCTGCACTGGTGCAGTTGATTAACTGCTTCTAGACTCAGCCTCATTGCACAGACTTACTTTCTGTAACAATCATGCAAAACCATCTGCGGAGATATCTCCTTTTCCAAAATAATAGTGCCTTTGAGCTGTGTTAATGAGAGCACTAAAGAATTATAAGTTTTTTTTTTTTTTTTAAAGAACATTCCTCAGGAAATAATGAGTAACAAAGGAGAGGAAGTCGTTGAGAACCTTTAATACAGCTGTTTTTTTTTATTTGTCCTAAGTAGTTAACTTTGTTCTTCTTTTGAGAAATACAACCTAACAGACTCTCTCTTTTCAGAATCCCATAGCACAATATCTACCTTTCCATTTGATGACTGCCACTTGATACAATATTAAGAGGCTCCTTTGAGCAACCCCAAGATCAAGAGCTGAGTGAACGCCAAGTCTTCTGCTGGTGGTTCCCCGCAATTGGCCGAGGGTCCTGCACTCAGGCAGGAGCTACCAACTCAGTTCCAGGTTCGGTTCAAGTCTTCTCCAACCTTCCCAGGTTGAACTCCAGGAAAGCTGAGGAAGGAGCAATCGGGTTCTCAGGGTCCTTACCTGAAGTGAGCTTGCCAGACAACCGCGGAAACACCCCGGGAGGGGAAATGCCCGTTTGTGCAATAAACCCCGACTCTCCCCTCTCAGGCCTACCCAACCCCCACCTCGCCCCGCCCCGCCCGGCGCAGGCCAAGTTGCTGAATCAATGGAGCCCTCCCTCGGGCGTTCCCCAGCAAAACTTCCCTTCTTCTCGACCCTAGGGGTTTTCTTTAGGTCGTATCTCCTGTCTCAAAAGAAGCGGCATACAGGTGTTCAAAGACGCTTCTGGGAAGAGAGGGAAACAGTTTGAGAACAACTTCGCCGGCGCGCCGGGGCGGACCCTGGCCGAGCACACACCTGGACGCCAGCCAGAGCTCGAGGTGCTGCTCTCCTGGCCGTCACGTCTCCCAGGGCGGGTGACTCGCTCTGCTCCGAGTTGGAGAGGCCCTTTCACTTCGGCGGATTGCTCCACAGTCATGCCCAGGATCTGGGTTCTCCTGCCTCTGGTGATCCCTCTCCCGCCGGGGTGGGGCTTCTCCCGGCTTAGCTCCCCGGAGCGCGCGCTGGGGGGGGCGGGGGCGGGGGCGGAACCCACCCGGGAGCGGCAGCGGCGGCAGGTCACCGGTGCTTGGGAATCGGGGCTCGGCGGCCAGCGGGTGCTGCGGGCAGTAGACGCACTAGCTCCGGGTGGTCAAGAAGCCCGGGGACTTGCTTTTCTTGGGGCTTGCTGGGTAGTGCTGAGCCACCGAGCAGGCGGCGCACCGCCAACGCTTTGCGGGTTGCGGGTCGGGGGCTGCTGTGCGCGACGAAAACGTGGACGTGGGAGGCGGTCAGGGTTGCAGGCAGGGTCCGGGAGACTTTGATGTCGCTGGAGGAGTACCCCGGCCAGGGGGAAGAGGAGATCTTCTGGATTTGTCGTGCAGTGGCAAGCCAAAGGTCCGCTTCGTGACGGGTGGGATCGTGCGCGAGCGCGCTGGGTGCCTGGGGCGACGGGGAGCGGAACTGCTAGTTTTCTGACAGTTCTCAAACTTAGGGAGCGAGTCGGTCTTAGGCAGTGGTTCTTGGTGAGTCTTCGGAAGGCACCGTTCGTTTCTTTTGAAAAAGTTATGTCGGACCGAATACGCTTCTGGAGGTTTGTTTTCCTCTTTTTTGCAACACAGAAAAAGAAACATGTTGCTTCCCTTCCGGGAAACTCCTCTCCTTAAGACTGTTAGTCACTGTCTCAGCGGGTTCTGTTTTTGTTTTTCTACCTTCTTTTCCTCTTACCCTACCTCAGCTAGCACTGTCACCATAGTTCCTGAAAGCTCAGGGCTTCATGCCAGGGTGACACAGCCCACTAAACAAGGTTAACTGTATTACTTGGCCAGAAGCCTCTTTTAGAGAGTCTCTTGCTCAGAAAATGCCAGCTTGATGATTGCAAATCTAAGGGACTTGGTCCCAAGAGGTTCATTTGAGTTCTGAGAGTCAATGGATTATTGTATTGGGCCCAAATGAAGTCCTGGACACAGTGATAGGAATGTTCACAAATATGATCTCAAGTCAGTTCTTACGGAAGCCTCATCTTCAGTTACAGAAGGTGAAATGGTGTCAGAGAGCTTAAATAATCCACCTAAGATCACACAGCAGAGCTGAGCTTGAATTTAGATCTAATTCCAATACATGGGCAATTTGCTGATTGCTGCTGACTTCTAAAACACGTTAAGTATAGAAAGGAAAAGTTTGTGTGTCTGAGACCACTTTGTGACCAGAAGAAAAAAAAAAATCCCCCCTAGTTTTTTCAAAAATAATGTGCAATATTTAGGCTCCTTTAGAAATATCCTTAGAGAAAATTTAAGATTAAAATTGAGAAATCAATTATACAGCCTCAGAGTATAATCCTCCTAACCACTCCACAGTTACAGTGTGGGTTGCCTTGACAGTTTCTCAGTTTTTGGACAGGAGTATTAGCAAAGTGTAAGGAACTTGTCAAGGCCTGGAGGGACGTGTATTTAACTTACCTATAGTTATATATTTACTAAGTGATGCATGTCTGAAGCACCAAGGAAACTGCTTTTCCAAAAGAGTGCACACATTCATGCATATACATACATTTCTTTACATATGATACAATAATATATATAATACTACAATTAAATAAAACATTTATTATGTATTTATTTAAGAAATTAAGGTTTATTAAATAGTATTATAAATGCAGATGAATAGAACTTAAAAGTCAGAAAACCCTATCATAACCTAGATAATCATTGTTTATATTTTGTTGTATACTTTCCATTTTCCCTTTTAATTTTACTTTTAAAATTTGCAGAACATGGCCTTGTGCCTACTGCCTGCCCAACATCACATCTGTGTTCTTTAAGAAGTTTCCACATTGCTGTGTCCCCTTGTGTTTTTCCAGAAAAAATGCTTTTTCTACCTCCCTACTTGGTAGTGCTTTATAAGTAGTAGCAATAAGTAAAATGGAGGCAGAATGTTCGTTATATGGAACATGGAAGCAAATTTTGTTTAATTGGGTTAACGAACTGGGAGAAGATGTGATAGTTCGGAGCTGTTTTATTTTCTCCTTTCCTCTCTGCTTCCCTTCCCTCTCCCTATCCTTGTAGAGTTAATTTTTTCTGTCGTAGTTTCTGGGTGGATTTTTTTATGGCACTTACAGTAATTAAGTTTGAAATTCCAAAACATTTACAAATTTCTAAAGGGAAAAAAAAAGTCGAAATTTTTTTTTTTTTTTTTGAGAAATACCTTTGGATACTGTGTTAGTTTTGTTTTTGTAAGGTGGTGGTTGTTGTTTTTAAAATAGTGCATGGTCCAAAGAGCTGTTTTGGGGAAAAAAAAGAACAGTTAATTTATAATTTAATAATTTTCCTTAAAGCAGTCCAAAAAGCATACAATGGACTGCATGATGTCTCTACTTTTATTTTTTTTTAATGGATTTTTACTTATCACAAAGGACTTAAAAATTTTTATGAATACAGTAAAATGATGAAATGTAAATAAAAATGTTAACAGTTAGTATGGAAAATATATTCATATATAATAACACGATTGAGAGGCAAAAAGTAAGTTGATACTTGAGAGACCATCAGGGCCCCCAGTGACAGCTAGTTCAACAGATGGAAAGTCCTTTACTGTCCATGACAGACACAGTTGTCACTCTTAGAGGTAAAGCATTTAATTTGGAAAAATGTTTTATTTCTTGCACTGAGTTTAGAGGGGAAAAAGGAGAGACAGAGGCAAAGAAAAACCATGATTTGGATATTGTCTCTGAGTAAGTCTCTTTGGGTCAGTGGACAAGTAATTTACTTGTTAACAATCTGAGAGTGGAAGCGTCAGTATTTCAAAAGAATCTATGAAAGCTATAGAATCTTCATAGCTGATCACTACAGCACAACTGTCAGTTGGAGAGAATCACCATTTTCAGAGATAATCAGAAACCTGAATAAGGAAATCCCCCCCCCCTTGAAAACCCCTACTAACTTAAGTGCTTTTGGTGAATCATCTTGGGTCCCAAAAGTCCCTTGGTGAGCACATGTTTTCTAATAGGTTCTAAAGTCCACAGCAACTTGAAACAAAATTTAGGTTAGGGAATCATCAATTCCTTCTTGTTAAGTAGGTAAACATAGAAATAAATAATCAGATGAAGTGAAACAAAAAGTAAATATTGAAACAATAAAGTCACTCATTTTAGATTTATTCGAATCTATTTTTTGTTTTATTTATAACACCCCAGCCTTGTCTATACCTGCACATAATTACGTGTATAATCAGTGCTATTTATATTCTGCTTATTATCATTTTGCATATATGCAAACCATTGTTTCTTTTAATTTTATTTGATATGTTGTAGAAAGGACAACATATCAAATAAAAATTATTCATAAATAATTTTTATGAGTTGTGATTACTGAATTTTACTTAAAATTATTATTTAATTTTATTTTACTTATTATTTTTATTAATAATTTCTTATAAAGGAAACATGTCTTACCATAATGGTATATATATCAGCAGATGGACTCAGCCCTTTGAGGTGACCAAACTTACTGCAGGTTATGTTAAGCTGTAGACTGGGATAAACTTCCAAAATTGGAATAAACTTGTTATTAGATTTATGAATGACAGGCTGTTCTTTGGTCCAGTTATGTAGTGTTATAAATATATAAATAAGGTATATACTTATTCACTTGTATATTCTGTGAGGCTATAAAAATTTAAGATGTGAGAAACACAGAACACTTGATTTTTCAGGCAGAGATCTTGAAAAAAGAAACCAAAAAAACCCTGGGAGAGACAGAGGAAAGAAAGAGAGAAAGAACACACAAGCTCAGAGTTAAGGCCTTTAATTCCTTGCAGAAGAAATTTTGATGGTTAGTTGCTCTTACAGCAGGGTCTTTGGTCCCATTAAACTGTTTTTTTTCTTCCACATGCACGCTGAAAAATCTAGGCCTGATTTTAAAAATTGGGCCTATACTTACAGAAGGACAAATATCATGTGATGTGAGTTACATGTAGAATCTAAAAAAGTTGAACTCATAGAAGTAGAGAGTAGTCAGATGATTATGGGGGGTGTCAGAGGAAAGTGGCTGGAGAGATGTTGGTCCAAGGATACCAGTTTTTAGTTAGGATGAATGGATTTAGACAGGATGAATAAATTTGAGACATCTTATCACAAAGAAAAAACATTAGTATGTGAGCTAATACAGATTTTAAGCAGCTTGATTTAGTCATTCCATAATGTATATGTATTTTTAGAACATGTTGGATATATAAATATGTATAATTTTTGTTCATTAAAATTTCTTTGAAAATTGGCTTTATACTACCCCCAGATTATGTTTTTGTTGAGCCCACATTGTGTTGACACATAAGTATGTATATATGCATTTACTTATTTATTTTTAATATTTGTTGCCACCATTTAAATGTTAGGACTTTCAATTTCTCTTGAAAACCTGAAGATCTGAGCGGATATAACACATTGCCTCTGTTTCCCTGAAGCTCAGTAATGGCTGCCCCTTGGATCCGGATGGAATGTTGCAGTTGGACAAGCCCCTTCCACTCCTTGTTGTCTATTATATCTGGCTACTTGTGTATTACCTGTGTGGCCCCTGAGACATTTAAGGCCTCTGAGACTCCTGTTTAGGACTTTGTAGCCTTCCCATTACCTGTTTTCTCTGCTCAAAATGACTTCTTTCTTGAGTTATTTTTGGAAAGATCATTAATTCTCCCTGAAAAGCCACATTCTGATTTGTAGGTGCAAAACACAGATGCTGTTAAGTCTGTAAACTCTTTATCTTCCTCACAAATAAATGTAGTAGCCTACTAGCCTCAGATTTTCCTTCCTTTATGTGAATATTGCCAGGGGTACATGTTGAAAATGATCATTAGAAGGGCCTGTTCTCAGAGATCCTGATTCCTTGTTGGGTCTGTGGTGTGATATAAGGTTTTTTGTTTTGTTTTGTTTTGTTTTAAGATGTTGATGGATCTTTATTTTATTCATTTATTTATATGTGGTGCTGAGAATCGAACCCACTGCTTCACACATGCTAGGAAAGTGCTTTTACCACTGAACCACAACTCCAGCCCCAGGTATTTTTTTTTTTTTTAAATGCATCAATCATTGTTTAATTCTAATGTCTGACAGATTTTTTAAAAAATATTTTTAGTTGTAGATGGATACAATGTCTTTATTTTTTTAATTTAGTTTTTTTATGTGGTGCTGGGGATCAAACCCAGTGCTTCATGCAGGCTTGGCAAGCGCTCTACCACTGAGCCACAACACCAGCCTCTTTCTGATAGATTTTGAGAATGATTTTTTTAGCATCAAACTCGAAATCTAATCCCAGGTGAAATTCCTAGGTTCTTTAATTTAATTTAATTTAATTTAATTTTTTGCATGGTCAGTCATGGGCCTAAACAGTTATTTCTGCTGCCTCAGGTACATCTGAATTCTCCAGGAACTGCTTTAAAAAAGAAAGAAGATGTCCCTGGGATAGGATTAACTTGTGTTTTTATTTTAGACATTTTGAAAAAAGTAAAAATAAATGAAATGGAATTTTACTTATCTCTTTCATGTAAAAATTTATTTTATTTTTTTCAGTTTTCAATAATATAATAGTATATAAAACGACATTATTTTTTATTTTTTACAAAAATATATTGGACATCATTAAAACCTTGACACTGAATTGTGTAATGATGCCTTAAAAAAAAGAAATTGCTCATAGTCTTTGTTTTTAATATATATATATATTTTAGTTGTAGGTGGACATAATACCTTTATTTGATTTTTATGTGGTGCTGAGGATCAAACCCAGTGCCTCAGGTGTGCTAGGCAAGCACTCTTCCACTGAGCCACAACCCCAGCCCTTATAGTCTTTTTTTTTTAGAATTTCTTTTTCTTTAAGTATTGATAAGTAACTAAAGTCTAATTAGCAAGCAAGTAGAGTTAGTTAGTGGAACTTTATATCTTGCTTCATTTTTGTCATTAGTAGTAGAGGTTTCAACCAGAATAGCAGGGCTAATAGGTCTGGTAAGAAGTAGTTCTGGTTCTTCTCAGTCCCTGATAATTTAGTTTCTATATACCATAAGAAATTTGTTCTCTTACCTGGCTAACTCTGCTTCTCATCATTTCAGATGAGAAGTCCTTGGACTTAGCTATGCATGATCCCAAGTTTGTAGGTACCATTGACACCCTTCACATGGAGAATCTGAGGATTGAAGAGGCTGTATTGGTTCTTATATTAGCGTACCAGGGCTACCGTAACAAAGACCTCACATGGGTGGCTTAAATAAAAGAAATTCATTATCTCAGTTCTAGAGTCTGGAAAGTCTTGAGATCAAGGCTTCACCAAAGTTAGTTCCTTCTGAGGGCCACAAAGGAACCATCTGTCCCAGGCCTCTGTCCTTGGCTTTTATATGACCTCTCTTAGTCCTTGAACATGACCCTGTGTTAGCGTGTGCTCAGATTTTCTCTTCAAAAAAGGGCACCAGTCACATTGGATTAGGGCTCACTGTGCTCGCCTTGTTTTAACTTAATCATCTCTGTAAAGACCCCATCTCCAAAAGTAGTCATATTTTGAAGGATTAGGCCAACACCCATGAATTTGGCGGTGGGGCACAATTCGGCTCACAAGTCTTGGCTCTGTAGAGCTAGCTGTGTAACCACAGGCCAGTCACTGCGCTGGCTTGAAACAGCCTTCTGTCAGAGAGGGGGCTTAAAGACATCACTTTCAGAGCCCTTCTTCCCTAAAACTAAAATGAGATACCACATTTTGGTTCACATTTTGAAGATCTTAGGAATTAGCTAACGGCTTTGCTGGTGTCAACAAAACTTTTAAATTTTTAGAAATTTCTCACTTTCTGTTTCTACCACTCACCCAAGTGCCTCTCTGCATTCTGTTACCTCTTAGTTGAATTCTGAAAGACAATTTAAATGATGAGTTCTTTTCCTTAGAACCATCTGTTCTCATCAGTCTATTTGAAGTTCAGATCCAGGGGTTAAAATGGATTCTACTTAGAATTCGAGATGTCTAATGTTCAAATAATTCTACCTGCAAGCATTTTAAAATAAGTTTTAAGCCAAGTATTTTATTATGCTTGTCTATTAGGGTAAGTTATGCTTATTGAATAAGGTTCACTTTTCAAAACACTGGATTCAAATATGAGATAATATTTCTGGCATTTTAAAACAAACCTTCCAGAACTTACACATATAAATGAATGTTTTCCACCCCTGTCCCCCTCTGTGGGTAACTAACAACATTGTAATTATTATATGTTTTTTTCCAAGCAGTTTATAAATCACACAAGAAAGTTAGTCCATGTGCTCTCTAAGGTGTAAAATTGGTTTTTAAGAAATGTGTCTATTTACTTATAGTAACATGATAGTACAAGATGCTAAGTTATAACTACTCTTTACACATCTTGTTTCATTGGCAGGCCAGCAACTCAAGGGTTGTATTTTTGACATGGAAATCTATGAGGATATGACTAATAAGGATTCTTTTCTGGTAAATATTCTTTAAGAAAAATAAAACTGAGTTTCAGCAGAGACAGAACTTACTGCCAACTATAGTTACCAGTTTGTGATGATTTGTATAACCGAGCTTTCAATTTTGCAAATTAAACCATTCCCTTTAGTGTGAGACATCTTTTTGTCTAATAATTTTTCTTCCAAAATGAAACAGTTTCCTTCACTGTCAAACAGGGTCTTATATTGAGTGATGGATGTCATAATTTTAGTGGACTAAGGGGAAATAAAATAGCCCTGATCATGCTTATTTAAGGAACAAGTTATATTCACCTAAACAAAAGTCGATATTTAAGATGTCTGATTTACTGAAATCATTGAATTTCTAAAGAAACTTGAGGAAAGTTAAATTTGTGTGAATGAATAAATGCTACTAGTTCAAATTTTAGAATTTTTTTTCCCACCTTCCAAATGCTGGGTAAGCTTTTATTTTAAGTTCACTACCATTATCATCCATTATTATTTTTTACTGAAAAAGAAAAACAGATGATAATTCAATACAGATCTTTAGGCTTAACACAATCTGGTTACCACTGAAGTTATACCTTTTGATTTTCATTATTGTACGATGAACACAAGTCCACTGTAATAAGAAACAGATGAGTTAAGAACAAAGTTATCCTTAGTCTTAATTATTAAGGAATTAAAAACTACTCAAATTCAGTGTGTTAAGAGCTGGTTTCCTGATGAGACTTTTTTTTTTTTTTTAAATATCCTTTTTGTTCACCTTGCACTTTTTTCAGTTCCTAACCTTCTAGTGTTGAATTGACTAGACCACTGTTATTACCCTCTTCAAGACAGGAAAACTTCCTACAGTTGGCTGAGCCCTGTGTTCTTGTGGAAGAAACTGCCTCCTGGCTTTTGATTAGAAATAAAACCCTGTTCCCCACGATTACTATGGAGCTTGCTGCTGCCTGACTATGTCAGGACAAACCGTTTGATGACTGAGCTCAGTAGTGGAAAATTTCACTGACCATTGCCAGGCGCGTGTTTGCTCATTCTTACCAATTCGGAGGGCTGCCATTTCCCACCACTGCTTTACATTGAGGTTTTTCGCCACTACTTTACATGAAGTTTTTTCATGTTTGTTTTGAACTTCAATAAGAGCAAGGTGTGTGTATGTGCTGTATGTGTTTTAGCTCCTTTTTTTTTTCTTTCTCAAATCCTAGCTCATCCTTCTACAAATTGTCACCACTGACTCTTTGAAGGCATCCTTAATGAGAGTCTGTTTCTCCCAGTGATTGTAAGGAAGGAAGATAGATCTCCCATAGGCAGATAGGAGTAAGTCCTCAGAGAAGGAAAGGATGGGAGGGGGACATATGCCAACCTGGAAGGAGACTTTGGGTTTGGAGGGTATCCTTTGACTAGCTACTCCTTGTCAGCTCTAACCACAGTGACTTCTTAGTTAGAAAAACTCTTTCTGTTTCTCACAGCTTTGACCGCCCTTCCTTAGTTTCCTCACCTTTACCCCTAGCAATGGCAACCACAAAGCAGACCCCTACCCAAAGCACTTTCTCTCTCCAACAGACAAGTCAACCCACAAGGTTGGATCCATCCTCTTAATTATGCAGATAAAGGATTGAAATTATGCACCTCTGATTGGCTTATTAAACTTGGAGCTGGAAGAGCTTGTTTGATATATACTGGCATCCCTCACCACACCAACCACAGGTGCTGGACCATCAGATAAGTCTTGAAAAGCCCCTAGACCACAGAGACCCAGGAGCATCCCCCTTGTGGGGTCCCTCCCCTTTGGGAGTTCTGCTTTTATTACTCTACTAACTCTTGTCACTTTACTCTCATCCTTATGTCCATGGGTTTCATGCCTCAAATTCCCAAGACGAGGAACCCAACTATCCATATTCCATGTTACAATAACAGGAACAAATTCTCATGTGTCCTTATTTCTAGGAGGGCTCAAAGGCAGCAGGTGCAAAGATTCTGGTAGGGGATGGCTTCCAGTTTCCACATCCTCTTTGTTCATTCCAGAGCCCCACCCTTGCTACCACTGCTCTCATGGTCTTAGCTATTCCCAGAAATAGCACTCAATTGGTGGGATGAAGACGTAAACTCAATTTCTTCCCAAGATGTGATTGGGGCTGGCCAGATTTCCATTTCCTGCCAGTCAGAGCCCTGGCTTTGGGGGGTCCTGCTACGATTTTCCCAGACTAAATAACTTGGAGTTGACTTCTGATCCTCAAGAAAAATACTTCCAAACATCTCCATTTTCCCTAACATCCCTTTGTTTGGAAGGTTCATTATACAATTAACAGGCAG
The DNA here is from genome assembly GCF_052094955.1 of Ictidomys tridecemlineatus. Lineage (NCBI taxonomy): Eukaryota > Metazoa > Chordata > Mammalia > Rodentia > Sciuridae > Ictidomys > Ictidomys tridecemlineatus. Next base: position 70,761,069 of record NC_135477.1, read on the forward strand.
GCTTTTTGCCAATGATTATCTGAAAACAATTGAGTTGATTATGTGCCTAGATGAAGTAAAAGTCATTGGGAAACTAGCTCACAAACTTGAAACGGAGCCCAGACTTGGGCCCAATATATGGTGCCTGAGTCTTTCCTCAGGCTTTCATACTTTTGGGTTATTGAATAAGTCATTGTTGTACTCTGTGCTCAGCTTCAACTATAAAAAGGACAGTAGTAACTCTTCCTACGCAGATTTACTGTAGCTATAAAGAGGTGATATATGGCCTTTGTAAAAGGCCAGACAAATGCCACGAAGGAATGTGAATGGGAGTTGGTCCTCTCACTTAGCGTTTTCATGAATGACTCAGATGGGGAAAGAGAGAAATAAATTTTCTCATTTGCACAAGATATTAAAATACTGTAGGTAACAGAAGACTCAAGTTACAATGAACTTACATTTAGAGCCATTTAAAAAATCTGCCTTGAAGCTGAATAGAGGCCATGGTCTCCTTCTGCTCTGTCATTCTATGTGGTGGCACTATCTATGGATACAGAAGGCTGTATGGTCCTACTGTGGCCTTGAGTATCAAACGTTAATTATCTGAGTGGATCAGGAAACCTTTGTATTTATTTCCTTTATTATCTCCTAGTGAAGCTTTTGCTGAGAAGTTTGGGTTTTTCCTTACTTGGGCCATGCCCTGGAAAGTCTTTCCAACCACCTCGCTTCCCCTTGCACGTCTGTAAAGTCACTGCCCAAGTGTCTTCTTGCTCATTGGCATTCCCAGACTACTCTTTCTGAAACAGCATCGTCCCATTCAAAATTCTTCATGCCCCTAATCCTCCTTTACTCACTTAAATAGCATTTCTCTCTCCCTGACCTGTTGTGTATCTCTTTTTTTCCCCACCATTTGTCTTTACATAATGGTTATTTTGTGTGTCAACTTGGCTGGGCCACCCCACTCAGATATATGGTTAAACATTATTCTGGATGTATTGTGGAGATGTCTTTTGGACGAGATTAACATAAATTGGAGTAAAGCTGATAGCCCTGCATAATGTAGGTGGACCTTAACCAACTAGTTGAAGGCCTAAGTAGAACAAAGACTGGCTGCCTCACTAACCTGAGCCAGAAATATTTCTGCTAGCAGTCTGTCTCTGGACTTGATTTCTTGGCTGCAGTTCTTTCCTGACTACTGGCCTACACTATCAGATTTCTGGCTCACTGAGCTTTCACAATCATGTGATCCAGTTCCTTAAGATAAATCTCATGTCTCCCTGACCCTCTCTGTCAACACACACACACACACACACACACACACACACACACACACAACCTGAACAAAACACCCTGATTTCATATAAACTCGGAAAGGCTTAAAATGAATTTGCTTAACTAATTTGCTAATGGCTTAACTAATATTCTGAATGATGTGATCAAGATTTCTCTGACTCAAAGAAATGTTTTTTTTTTTTTTAAATTTTTATTTTTTTTTAATTTTTAATTTTTTTTATTGGCTGTTCACAACATTACAAAGCTCTTGACATATCATATTTCATACATTAGATTGAAGTGGGTTATGAACTCCCAATTTTACTCAAAGAAATGTTATGATGGATATTTAAAATAATTTTTATTCTTCATTATTTTTCCATGTGGTTACCATTTGCCTTAGTTTATGCACCTTTTTTCCTGCCTTTTCTGGAGTAAAGCTGATAACCTTCCATAATGTAGGTGAGTCTCATCCAAACAATTGATTTTTAGTTAATACACTGTTAAAGCATTACTCAGTCTCCTGGATATTGGATAAAATTTGCATACCAAAGAGCATAGGGCTCTATTACACACACACACACACACACACACACACACACACACACAATTGGGCATTAACCTTGAGTGCTTTTGACTTGTCAATTTGGGAATCTGGGCTGGCCCAGTTCCTATAAATCCCATCCTTTTGAATTTAAATTTGTGTCATCTTGTTTCTAGTTAGAAACCAGAATTGAAAGAGAAGGAAAGCAAGTAATAGCTCACCAGTAACTTTATTCTTCACAATAACAAAGGTGGCTGGCAATAGAAAAGAATTGCTCCTGTTCAATTTCCAAGAAGACTTACTGATCTCTTTTATCTCCTAATGAATTTTTATATTATATGAAAATTTTCATGAGCTCCAATGTCTGGAATGCTGATTAGTTAATATAATTAATTCTTAGCCATTAATTAGAACCTGGAGGTAGTTATAGAATAAAGAGTCTTAAAAATGTGGACAACTTTCATTTGAAAGCCCCTCCTATCTTAGCAATTAACACTTTGGTATACCTCCAATCACATTACTGTTTCCTAGAGTGCCCAATTCTGTTACCTAGCTATGATTCTCTGATATAAAAGTGGGATTAGTATTAGCAGGATAACAGCATGACCTTTTGTGGCAGAGAAAGAAAGGAGAATAGTTATCCTAAAAAGAGAGATTGAGGTCAATAATGCTATTTTGTTCAAAACTGCATGTTTGTTGTGTTTTAGAAAAAAGATCATAGATTTATGTTTTAAAACATAAAAGCCACAGACTTGGGGTTGTGTACTACAGTGTTTACTTGGGTTCAAGGCCTTGGGTTTAATTCCTACAATAACTAAATAAATAAAAATATAAACATAAATAAAATAAAATGCAGGTATTGGCCTGGAGATGTAGATTCAGTGGTAGAGTCTTTGGCATGTGTGAGGCCTGAGGTTCTTCTGCTTTTGGAAACTTGACATTAATTTTCCATTGTAATCAAAGTTAGTTACCTTTGTATTTTCCAAGCTCGGCTCAACAAATGTGTTAGATAGATTTGGCAGTGGTTTGGTGGGAAAGCCAGCATATTTAGTACCATTCTTTTCATCTGTGTGCCAATTCCAACTGTTTCTTACATTGAATTGTTCATAACTGGAAAGTCAGCTGTATTTTATATTAAGTCCACCACCACTGAGTAAAGGGGGAAAAAAGATATGGTAGAAGTTAGGAGATAAATCTGAGCTCTCCTTTTGCTAGTAAGTGACATGACCCTGGACATGTCAACCATTTCCTTGGTATTTTGGTGTCATTTTCCCTCTTGGAAAGTCTGGATGTTAGAAATGCATCTTAAGACACATCCATCCCAGGAGGAAATGTGGGCCGCTGCATCTCTTGACCCCTCCTTATCTTCTCAGTCATAGTCCTGTGGTATCCTGTGGTCTGAAGGGGATGATGCCAGTTTAAGTGATGAAGGAAAAAGGGCTGAGAGGGAAGTTGTGACTTTTTGGTAGCCAGTACTATGGCTCTGCCATATAGTAGGGGGAATAAAAGACACACAGGAAAGCTATGAAAATAATCTTGAGAAAACAAAGTTCAAAACTAACAGCAAAATGACTGGTAATAGAACTTACTTACTATATGTAAGATGAATGATTTTTAAAAATTATGTTTAGAGAGGAAAAAAATACTTAGGAAACCCAAAGAAGGATCAAAGCAGGGGGTGTTTTTATTATCTTATAAAATATATAATATTTATATATAGTATACATATACATTTTTTTCCTCTTCATGTTCCTAAGGAACTCTATAGCTAGCTAAGTTTGACACAATGTCACTTAGAGTTATGAGTGTTTGTTTGAAGGAGAAAGGAATCAAAGGACATTAAATGTTGGTTCTCTATAAAAAAAAAAGACTATTTTCCAGAACAAAGATAAAGAATATACTTTTGGTTTTAATGAAATATTTATTGTATGCTTGGATAACAAATGAAGATTTAATCATGAACCATTGATTCTGCATTAGTACATAAGAAGGGAAGAAATTGCCATCCTGTAAGCTAAGTAGTAGGTTTGATAGAAATTATCACTTTTTATTGTCATAACAACCCTTTTAAGATAGAAAATACTGTTCTCACTTAGCAGATGAAGAAATCAAGTATCAGAGCAGTTATGTGACTTGCCTAAAGTCACAATTCTGATAGCAGAACTAGGATTCAAACCACTGACATTTTGAAATTTCTATTTCCCAATTGCATTATGCTATCCTTCACTGCAACTTTATGATAGTCACAATAATACCAGTGTTTAGTATGCACCTATTTATGATGCACCCCGTTCTGTGGTAAGAGCTTTAAGTGCATGACTCTGTTTAATTATTACAGCAGATGTATGAGAAGAGATGATTTCCACTGTGTGGATAAGGAAACAATTTAAGTTCTTTATCCGTGGCACAGGGCACTGTAAGTAGGAGCTAGTGCTTACTTTTGAGCACAGCTCTGGTTCCTCCCATGCATGACGCGGTTTCTTGTGTGACTTAGCTTGAGCTGTAGGCAGGTGGTGTGCTCCTTTTTCAGTGATTAGTGAGCAGGAGGGTGGGGCCCCAACATTGACTCTGCCTCTGCACAGCAGACCTAATCATTTGGCTCAGTGACACTCATTTCCCAAGTTATTTGTTTCAGAAATCAATAAATTCTCTTCATGCTTTTCTTTTACAGATACTTGCCTTTATTGTTGGATCATTGCCCAAAAATATCAGAGCTCGAGCGACTGAGGTGTCAGACTTGAGGGAGACTGTTACAAAAGCTGAGACTCAGTGCTCAGAAGGCCTGCATCATGGAGGCCAGTTCTGCTGTCAGCTGTGTCCTCCTGGTAGGTCACACAAAATATTCAGAGAAAGGAATGAAAATCAGGGTGAGGGGTAGCATCGGTAATAATGAATCCATTATCTTTACAAGTTTTGATTACCCTTTAGCGTTATAATATTACTGGAGGAATATACCAATTATGAAATTATTTTCAAAAGATCAGCTTTATTTGCCTTTATCAAACTTGTTTGATATGATTAAGATTAAGTGAAATTTACAAATTATGTGTACCCCCAAAATGAGAGATTTGTCTATTTAGCTCCATTTCTCATGAGCAAAAGAGGATTCATTTGTGGGTATTAAAGCTTATCATTTAAAACTGACTAAATATATTATAACAATAGTGAAGCTCTGAAAGCAAGGGACTCTCACCCTTATAGGCTGTGTCTCACACTTCCCCTCAGTCAGGTCTCTAAGAAGACTGTTAGTCCTGGCACTGAAGCCTGCAAAATATATTTGCATTTGCAGCTGAATAACTAGATGAACTAGAAATGTAACGGACACAAATCAATAAGTTTTAAAAGTCAGTATTTTGAAATGCAAATCAATTTCATATCGGAAATCCTTCAAACACTAGCAAATTAGAAACTAAGCCAGATGTAATTGCACAAACTTTTTTTTTTCCAACTTAGAGTTGATTACTAGTACATTACAGGTGTGGATCTTTCTCAACTGTATTGTGAAGACAGGAAGGTATAGGAAAGCAATACATGGGTTTGTGTGATTTATGCAACAGATTAATAGGGCCAGAAAAAATTGTAGTAGACCTGTAGTAGGACTTGTTGATCTCCCAGGATTCCCACTCTACCAGTGCAAAGCAGGCATCAATCAGGTATGTGAAAAGATTCTCTAAGAGTCCCCCTTAGCTTCCAGTTCAGATTTGGAAAAACATCCCTTATAATACAACTGACTTATACTTACGCCCTTTTATATTTACCCTTTTCCAACAGGAATGAAAAATGGCTTCTTAACTTTCTTATAACTTGCTGAACAGGATCAGTTTTCCCTATGAATTGGAATATGTTCACAGTTTTAAAATCTAAAACAAAAGTTAAAATAAAAAATAGTATGCTTTGTATATATATCAGTCTGTCAAGAATTTTTGCCTTTTTGCTTTGTTTTATTTTCCTTTAAGAAAGGATCTCAGCCCTTGTGAGTTAGCTTATGGGATGAGAACTCATTCTACCACTATAGGAATGTTAATGATACAAACTTATATAAGTACAGGTCAAAAATTTAAAAATGTGTAGAACCACTGACACACTAATTTATAGAAAATGCCTTAAGAAAATAGTAAAAAATAAAGTATTGAATGCATGGCATTTCACTGTGATACCCAATGATGTGGGATTGCTTAAGTGACTTCTGGAGTATTTAAAAAAGTAGTTTTCTGCCAATCAAAGTCAAAGTATAGCAGAATTTCTGATATATTTCTAATATAGTCCTTAATTGTATAAATCCCCCTTCATGATTGCCAACTAGCTTGCTGACTGGATAAACTGCTTCTCTCTGCTCTTTCCTCTAAGGATCCTAGGTGGCATCAAATACAGGATAAACACTCTTTTCACTTTTATTCACTGTTATTGAATTTTTGGCTTATCAGTATTTAAGTTGCTTCCAAATCTGTTTGTATTCATTGTTACTATTATTTTAATGTAATTTAATTAACTTATATAAATCAATGAATTATTAATACTGAGAAAATATAAGTTTATCTCTAGGAAAACTTGGTTGAAATTTTTGGAGAACTTCAGGCATTCAGACAGACTATTGATGTATTTAAGCTTTCATTTTAGCACTAAAGATGTGAGGAAGGAGAGAAAGAAAGGAAGAAAAAGAAGGAAATAACCAACAGGAAAGTAAATAGGTGATACATTATGGGTATGACAAGCGATAAAGCATCTGGAATTCTAATGTGTTTGTTCAGTGTCACATAATTAGAAAATAATTACATAGTGAGTCTTTATAAATCAGAATAAAATGCAGTATTTTTTAATGATTCCATATGTGAATTGACATTTTTAATCAATCAAAAAGGCCCAATCATAGTGTCATATACAATAAGGATTTTGTAGTTTGTTACATTCACACTATACACACACACACCTGTTACACATACATATGTTCACACATATGCATGTATGTGTGTGTGTTTATATGCATATCAGTGCAACAAAATAATATCTCAAGGTAGTTGATATATAAGTGCTTTCATATGTCCTTTTCCCAAACTTTTTATAATAATTATGTATCATTATACTCAGAAAATAATGCGTTATACATTTTGGGGGGGGCAGTCACTAATTTTTCATCTAAAAAAATTTGTATCCTGGCTCCGTGGCACATGCCTGTAATCTAGCAGCTGGGGAGGCTGAGACAGGAAGATCATGAGTTCACAGCCAGTATCAGCAACTTAGCGAGGCACTAAGCAAGTCAGTGAGACCCTGTCTCTAAATAAAATACAAAATGGGGCTGGGGATGTGGCTCAGTGGTCAAGTGCCTCTGAGTTCAACCCCCAGTACCAAAAGAAAAAAAATTTAATTTTTATACTTTGGAGCAAAGAATATGTGAGTTCTTATATCTCCTATTACACTGTGCTAGGCACATTTCATGCTAGTTCATGGAAGAGAGCAATCCATTTGGAAATCAGTATAATACGACTCACAGGAAACACAGTTGTTATTTCACTGTGTTCCTTAGGATGCTGCCTCGATGTTACCTAGCCCCGATGCCCTGTGTTTGAATTCTGTTCTGGGTTTCCATGATTTGCTTATTTTTTTCTTTATATTGACAGACTGTTGTTTTTGTTTACTAAAATATCATATATATATTGAAATTTCATAATTTGCTTATAGTAAATATTTTTCAATCAATAAGAATGTTATAAAGTTATTAATAAAGTCACATACTTGGGAAACAGTGTAAATTATTTTCTGCTGTATATGTGAGTGGAGTGGATTAGCTTTGTGTATCTTTTAAAATTAGTTGTACCATTAATAATTAGTCACTAGTGATGCTTTTCTGTTTATATTTTCTGTCTCTTTCTTCTTCATTCTCTGTCCCCTTATGTTAATCTAGTTTTACCCATAGCACTTGTCACCCCTGGACTTCACATATTTATTTGCACATTATCTGCCTGGGAAGGTGAAAGTCTTACAATGAAGGCTTTAACTTATTTCTTACAGCATTTCCAGCTCCTAGAAACTGCCTCTTACACAACAGGCATTTAATAAGCTCTTGTTAAATGTGTAAATTTACCAGAAAATATTGTTGCATAATGCTTAGTATTATCAATGCCATGCTTTATTTTTAATGTAAATTAAAGGAAACCGGAATATTATTTAAAACTGTTTGCATTAAGATAACAACCCTGATAATAAATTTTGTTATCAATATGTTTATGCTTGTCCAGCAAATTGGACTTTATTCCTGGATGGAAACAGAGTAGAAAGAAAAGGGAGAGAGGAGTAAACTGAGCATTAACTCTACATTAACTATACAGATGCATTCTAATAACAATGTAAGAGAAGGATTATTATCTCCATCTTATGCATGACAGAATTTTGGCTTAGAGAGACTAAATACTTTGTTATAGATTTTATAGGTACTAAAGATTTGACCAAGGTATTTGGAACATCTAATGTCCTTTCCCTAAAACTACATTATCTCTTATTAGGATTCGTGGACTTTTCAAAGTAAAATAAGAAATTAGAACAAAATTAATTCAGTAATCTCTGTAGCCAGTGACAGCCATTTTGCTCTGAGTATTTCCCAGGCTTCTCCCCTTTCCAAGAAATTAGTTGGCAAAAGAATTTCTTTAAGTGCATTTGATCATTCTCACCTCTCTTCTACTTTTTTAAAAAATATTGTTTTTATTTGTTGGTAGATCTTTATTTATTTATTTGTTTATGGTGCTGAGAACCCAGTGCCTTACACATGCTAGGCATGTGCTCTACCACTGAGCCACAATCCCAGCCATAATCCCATCTCCCACTTTTTATGTGCTCTTATTCTTAATTATCTTGTTTCTCTAGGCATATTCCTTTACTCGTTCTTTTAGCTTTTGTCTTAGAAGACTTTCTCATTCACAACTGATTTTTTTTATAATAATCTTCTCCCCATTGTATTTATATATCATTAGCTTAAATACCCCTACCCCATTTTAGGAGTGTTGTCAGTTTTTTTTTTTTGCTACTGTGACTAAAAGAAGCAGACTAGAACAATTGTTGAGGAGAAGGAGAAGTTTATTTGAGGGCCTATAGTTTTAGAGGTCACAGTCCAAAGACAGCCAGCTCCATTCCTTTGCTGAACATCATGGTGGAAGAGTGTGGCAGAGGAAAGTGGCTCATGTAATGATCAGAAAGCAGAGACTCTGCCAGCTAGATACAAAACACATACTCCAAAGGCATGCATCCAATGACCTACCTCCTCCAGCCACACCCTACCCCCATTCAGTTAACACTCAATTAATCCAAATTAGGGGATGAATTCACTGATTGGTTTAAGGATCTCATAAGCCAATCATTTCTCCTCTAAACCTTCTTGCATTGTCTCACACATGAGGGGACACCTCACATCCAAGCCATAATAATTCCTGTGCACTCCCCATGCTGTTACATAGCCACCTTACCTTCAAATACTTGATTTTTTTCCCCCTCAGGTACAAGAAAAGATGCTGACTGCACAGCCAATGGGGGAAAGCCAATATGCGTGCCCTGCCAAGAAGGGAAGGAGTATACAGATAATGAACATTATTCTCCTAAATGCAGAAGATGTAAGTTTTGTGATGGAGGACATGGTAAGTGTCTCAGGAAGCAATAAAAAGAGCCCAAACCTGGTACTTCATGTAGAACCATTTGTAGTACAATTTGAGATTGGCCCCTCTTCTGATATGATGTTGACACACAGGAAAGTGCAGAATGAGGCTGGCTGGAGCAATGCAGGACCAGGTACTGAGCTAAAATTCACTGGTCTGGACATTTGTGGGTCAAGTCTCAGCAGTTCTCTCAGATGAAGGCAAATGACTAAATATCAAATCAAAGGATTCATCATCTCCAGTCAAAACCACAGAAACTATTTTTATCCTGCCTTGATTTTTTCCTTGTTTAATGGTCTTTATTCATGGCCATAAAGAGCTTAGAAGTCTATAGACTCAAGGGCAGAGAAACCCAAAATGTGGGTAGCATATTCCCCTATCTTTGGAGATCTTATTTGTCTTGATAATTCCACTTGGGGACCTGAATTTTTATGGATATCTCAATCTCTTCTGAGGGAGCAAATTAAAATGTAACAGAAGGACTCCTAGTTTTATTTGGTATCAAAACCCCACTGGACAAAAAGCTTTTCTTTTCCCTATTTAGGCTCTAAAGCAAGGTTTCTCAACCCTGGCTGTATGTGTGAGAATTGCCCAAGGAGCTATTAAAAATGCCAGTGTTTAGGTCTCACCTTACAGCAATTAAATCAGAATCTCTTAAGTGATGGCCTTGGCTTTGGTCTAATTAGACATTCTCAATTCCAACAAGCTCTGAGTATTGATTATACTGCTAGTCCATGGGCTTATTTCTTAGTAGCAAGGGTCTAGGCTAGAGGAAGAGAGGAACCATCTAACCAATGGCAGGATGATCTTGGTTGCTGGATTGTTTATTCACTTAAAACTTTGCTGGCTATGTTAACCTGTGAGTATTTGTGTTGCTATTTAACATTACCTATGTTACTAAAGGCTTGATGATATAACTTGATCTTAGCAGTGGATCTCAAAAATCCATGCTGCCCTTGAACATTATTTTCATAGTTCATTTATAACTAGCTGCTATAATTAATATTTTCCAAACTGAATTTCTAGGCTTAGAAGTGGAAACAAATTGTACCCAGACCCAGAATACCAAATGCAGATGTAAACTGAACTTTTATTGTGAAACTGCTCTCTGTGAACACTGTGACCCGTGCACCAAGTAAGTTTTAGTCTTTCAGTGATGAAAATATTAGGCATACCTGAATAAAGAATGTCTTCCTAGAGAGAAGCCCACACTGACCAAGACTCAAGGTTCTGGTTTTGTTTCTCCTTCCAAGCAACTAGATGACCATTGACTCATTCAAACATGATTGAATACTTCCTGTGCCCTTAATTGCTAAAGATGATGATGTAAACTGGGTCTCTGTCAGTGTTTGACTTATGAAGAAAATTCCACTTGAGCCTCTTGACTCTCCTTATCACTCCTTGATTCTAGGAATGGCAACCCAAAGAAGCTAGTTGAATAGCTTCCCTACGCAATATCCTGAGCATTGTCTGCTCTCTGGGCATTTTAATGTTTTATGATACTTTTTTGAAATTTATCTTGGTAGTTCATTTTTTAAAAGATAGTTTATTTTAAGGTCTGGTATTTTAAGAGTTCGGTTTATTGTCAGTTTGAAGTTTGTTTGTCTATTTCATCTTCCCTTGTATGCCAATATTTTATCTTCCTTTAACTTTGGTGTCTTAAAACAAAGTAACTCTTGGTGTTTTTTTCATCCAAACACCCAAAATCATGTTATTAACTTGCACTTAGTTTTTAGATGATAATCTAGATATATTTGGGAAAAAATATTTCTCAGAGACATAAAGATGAATAAAATGGTCCCAAATATACACGTTCCATTGAAAATGATGAAGGAATCAACCCAGGCTTTCTGAATTTCTCCTGTATTTTTTTCTAGGTGTGAACATGGAATCATTGAGAAATGTACACCCACCAGCAATAGCAAATGCAAAAAAGAAAGTAATGATTCTTTTTGTTTTTATATTCTCCTCTCTCCCATCCTCACCATTAAATATGAAGAAAAACTAATTGATTTTAATTATTTAAGAGTACAATATTTTGTTTAATCTTAAAAATTGCTTGTTTTCATATAAAATGTTCAATGTTTCCAGCTACAGGTTTCAATTATAACTGGCTGCTATTACTCCTGTTACTCCTGTTACTCCTGCTATTCCCACTTACAGCTTTTGGTAAGTTCTTAGTTTGTTCAAACTATAGATTTGAATTTTTGACCACAAGAATTTTTCTCTGTCTTCTATCTGTAAGAAAGCTACCAAGTGTAGCTCTGTTGTATCGTTGATCTCCTGCTACTGAACATACTCCTAAAAGCTAATAAGAACAGATGATACCTTCTGCTGCTGTTTCTGATGAACAGTTTTAGGGAATTGAGTGGTATTCCCATCCTCCCTCTAAGCAAGGGTTCTCTGCAGTAACAGCTAAAAATCAGAAGTAATCCTTCACTATTCATTAAGTTTCTCCTATGAGTTAAGAAAACACAAAAGCAAGGGCCATCCTTGGAACAAAATTGAAAGGACACTTGATAAACTGATCCCTTTTTGTACCTCCTGAACCTTGACCAAGCTGTTTTTTTTTTTTAATTAACATTTCTCCTACTTCACTTAAAATATGATGGCAACACATTTTATGCAAGGATCATTTATTAAAGTTAGCAGATAAGCCCCAGATTGGATATAATCATAATTAGTTTGGAAGATAGCTTTAACCATATAAAATACAGGGTCACACCATCTTCCAGTAATTCAGAATTATCACACTTTTCCTTCTTTTTTGGAACAAATCACTGCTTCTTCAACTGAAATATGATTTTTGTCTTAGCTTTAGAGGTTGTTTAGCTAAAAACACATAATTGGTGTTTAAACAGTTATACTCAGGGACATATAGATTCCTTTCTTCCATCTCATAATAACTTCAAGGAAAACACTTATTGAATGTGAGTTACTTGTAAGTGTTATGTACTTGAACTTCTAGGCATTAAATGCCCTGCACCAGCAGGGTGATTTCAATTCCACATCCTATGGCTTCTGAGCCCTTCTGCTGTCATGCCACCCACCATGCTGGAGAGGAAGGAAGTGGTGTGGCCATAGAGTCAGTCAAAAGTCAACTTCACGTAAGGCCAGGGTGTGATAATTGGATGATTCAGTTAAGATGTGGCCTGTCTCTAGAACACTTGACTCAGTGGGGGTAAGTTTAGCACAGTGCCATTTCCTGTTGTGTTTGGCCACTTAAAGTTTCCGTGAATTTCTCTTTCTTCTTTTTTATATATTTTAGTGTGAAAGTATCTTCTCATGCTTTCTACCAGGCTAAGGTCTGAGTCTGATAGAAATTACTTTGGTCTTTCAGGGATATACAAAATTTATAAGTGCCGCAGTACAAACCATGGTCACCATGAACTTCTACCCAACAATCGGGTAGGTGAATCAGATTTCTTGAAAAAATAGAGAAAGTAGTAATTCAGCTTTTTGATGGTTACTTTCTTTTAAACAAACATGTATTGTTTTAATGTATATATGGGTTAGAACAGCATCAAGTGTTAGTTAAGATATGGTACCTAGTTTATAAATAAGCTTCTAGCATCTTAAGAAGCAACAAAAGGGAGACTGGAAGTGTGCTGTATGTGAATTGGAGGAAGGATGTGGCCAAGGTTTCTATTTCACGTTGGTGTCACCTCTGCAGGGATACATCCTTTACCAAAGCCTGGATTCAGCCTGGGCAAAGAGATTGCTCTTAAAATCTATCACAAAGGCACATCCTGACTCTTTCCAGATAACTATTAAGCCAATCTCTTGTTGTTTCTTTTTCTAACATGGGGTCAAGACATTTCAAATAGCAAAACTATACATTGGGAAGAGAAAACAGTTTCTGTTAATTGAATAATGATGTTTTCATTTGAGGCAAGGGCTCAAAGGGAGTTAAGTTCTTTAAATCAATATGGTACATAAGAATTTCATTTTGAGCCATTTTTCTGCTGTTAAACAAAATAGCTATAGTAAAGAAAAATTGAGAATGTTTATGTTTGTTGTTTACTTTAATGCATCTATATGGAAAATAATCTCATTTTATTTCATGGATTCCTTAGGTTCTTTGTCTTTGTAAAAAATGAGCCAGTATTGCTTAGTTTCTAGTGAGGCCAAAAGCTTTAAAAATTCGAATGATGAAAGAACCCTTCTTAATCACTTAGTCTAGTTTCCTAATTTTACATATCAGGCAACTGAATGTACTTTCTTCAGAATTAAGGAATTTGAAAGTGACATTTAGAATATTCTAAATATGTTTTTATTTGTCTCTTCCCCTGCCTCCATTTTTTTTTCTCCCCAGGAAATAGAGCCAATGAATTTCTCAGGTAAGGCTTTATCATTGTATTTCTAAAAGATAGCTTCCTTTGCAGGAGTAGGCCAATTTTAGAATAAAGTCTTACTAATTTCAGTAACATATTGTGAACTTTGCTACCCCTTGGGCTTACAGTTCTTCTTGCTCACCATCAAGGGTTTATTCAGTAGTTCATTTAAATCTATAGCGCTCATTGTTAAAAATAAATCAGGTTGCAACAGAACATCACATTCTGAGAAATTGTTCCTTCAGAACCAGTTAGGTGTATTATAGCACCTCTGTTCAGAGTGACAATTAAATAGAATTGTAGACTCAGTTGTCTTGGTTGTACTCAATTCTGTAACAACATACCTGATGCTGTTTGATTCTGTCATTTGACCTAGGCTTGTGGCTCATTGATCTTCAATTCCATGAGGGATATTAGAGTTGATTTCTTTTAAACCTCTTATTTCATACAGGAGGTAGGAAGAAACAGAGATGTTATGTGTCATGCCCTGATCAGAGAGCAAACTACTGGGGCCATAGCAGGAGCTGGAATTAGAATTCAGATTTATTTTTATTTTTGTTCTTCCATAATCAGCCATTTGGGTCTCTAGGATTTTCCTGTTTGTTAATTATGGTAAGGGAAAGAATAAACATGATTTTATGTAATGGGAATTTCATTTAAAAAAAAACAAATTTTCAGAGACTATATTCTATTTTTCAGATGTGGACCTGAGTAAATACATCATTAGTATTGCTGAAGAGATGACGATCAATCAAGTTAGAGAATTTGTTCGTAAGAATGGTATCAATGAAGCCAAGATAGATGAGATCAAGAATGACAATCCACAAGATACAGCTGAGCAGAAAGTCCAACTGCTTCGTAACTGGTATCAATTTCATGGCAAGAAGAATGCATATAACACTTTAATTCAAAGTCTCCGAAAAGCCAATCTTTGTGCTCTGGCTGACAAAATTCAGGATTTTGTCCAGAAAGACGTTGTTAGTGACTGTGAAAATTCAAGCTGCAGAAATGAAAATGAAAGACAGAGCTTGGCCTAGGGTGAAAAAAAAGCTAACTCAGTTCTGAGTATGTACAGTCAACAAAGTAAAATCAGTGTGAAAAAAGTCTTGTGCAGCTAAAGGTTGTAAATATCAATTAATTTTTTATTGGGTGCATTATGTTTTTTCATTTGTGAGATCTGTACAGCTATAACTTTATGGAGTTCAAAGACCTTAGAATTCTTCCTTCAAGATGTTTAAGACAGGTGGGAAGACAGATATGCATGGTCAAGAGTAAATGCAGTGGCATGATAAACACCCAAAGAGAAGCATGTACAAAGGGGGAAAGCTTAGGATCATGCTGTAGCGTCTCACATGAAGTTCTGTCAGTGTGAATGTAGTTAGTGAATATTAGTATAAATGTCTGCCCACTGCTGTCCTCTTTCCACACATCAACAGAAACTGTGAACTTTTGCTGCCACATCAGTCACTGGGAAGACTGCTTTGCTTCTATATTACTTCTGTGTGATTCTGTGATGACTCTAGAGATCTTGCCATGTTTGTAAATTTTATTTACCACTCTGAGAGGAACATATTCAGGCAGAGCTTGCATATATATTTGAATGTAGAGTTTAATAAACTTATGCCTCAAAGACCTTTGTGCATATCACTGGTATTCTGTGGTCCAATTTTCAGTTTTGAATTTGCATGGAAAATGCAGATTGGATTAAAATTATTGAATATTTTCTATTTGTGTATCATTTTACTAGACAAAAATACTTGATTTCTTTTTCAGGTATCAAAAGCATTTTTAACAGAAGAATGTCACTAGACCCTTGCTACCTCCATTGCTGTCATCTTGGCAGCCCAGTACACTCTCAAACATGAAAGGACTGCCAAAGAAATATTTAATGATCCCATAAATGAAGACTGCCCTTAGCCTATCTAGCCTGGTCTGAAACAGACTCACTGTTCTTACCGGTGACAGTTTCATGGCATATCATGAGCCCATGTCTACTATCAAGGGTGGTAAGGTTTTTATTTTGTCCCCACTCTGCAGAATGTCCCTCAATTCCCCCTGTATTATTTTTGGCTACAAAGATAAAACTGTTGTCAGGTTTTAGGAATTGCTCTTGTTATTGTCTGCAGGTTCTCAAACAAGCTCCTTTGCCTACTGGTAGTTGTTTATTTTTACATTAAAACATCTGTGGAAGTTTGTATTAAATATGAATTTTAGTAAAGGCTATTTATATTTCTACTTTAATAAAGGCTATTTTGTGTTTATATAGATGTACAATGACCTGAAGATGGTTATAAACTGAAGTAGGTACTTGGAATTACCTAAAGAGCTTCCATCGAGAAAGGATTCTTCCTCATTTAATGTTTGGAAATATAGGTTAAAATATTTAATTAAAGCAATGTTCTTGGATTTCTAGTTCTCTCTTTTTTTGGTGGGGGCTTACTTTTTGTTTTTCTTTTCCTTTTCTGTAACTACTGTTTAGAGAAAGCTTCAAAGCTTTCTTTGATCACTTAGAAGTTACTTCCTTTTAATAAAGCCCCTTTAATAGCTAAATAATCCCTTCTGTAGATTGCTATTGCCAAGAATACCTCTTTCAAACAGCACACAATAATTTGTTGGACAAGGTTACATTCAGACACCAAAATGAGGATAGGAAAATACAAATTTGAAAGTGTAGGTTTTACTGGTAAGAAAGCTAATATTCCATTCTAACTATTTGGTGACCACTGATTCTCTCTTAATCCTTAAATGTATTCATTTTGTTTTTCATGTTGGTAAGAACTCAGTTTAAACATAGATGTGTCACAGCACAGTAGCTTTTATATGAACCCTAAAGTTAGCTTAAACTTCATCACAAATTCAAATATAATAATAGTAGCAATATTAAGGGAATGTGACTAATTCACTAGTAGCCATATCAGATAATTGAAGCTGACTTCCAGGATCTTATATGAGTGGGGAATTTCTTTACCTTCGTCAAAGTCTATATAATAGGAAATAATTTTCTTCTCCTAACATTTTCTTCTCTTTCCATCTCTCTTTTTAAGTTTGATTTTAATAGTATATTTAATTTAACCCAATATTCCCAAAGTATTAATATTTTAATGTGTAATCAGTAAATGAGATAGTTTATATTCTTTTTCTATACTAAGTCTTCAGAATCTTGTTTATGTTTTATTTATACCTTCAGGCACATTTTGGCTTGGACTACCCACATTTTACAGGGCCAATAGCCACATGTGGCTAGTGACTACCATATTCAATAGTTCTGGTCTATATATTTGTTAGGGCAGGTCTAGAATAGCCTTAATTATGGCCAGTCCAGACTTAAAAGTGTGGCACTGCCCAGATCTGCTCAATAGAATATTTTCACTTTGGTTGGCTGAACTTAATACCTCCCATTCCTGTGACAGCTTTGGGAGTTGTTCTGTTTATAGCTCCCAGTAGTACTTCTCTTGTAATTATTCTTTGCCTGACTCTTGAGATTCTTACTGCCTCATGACCATATAGTATTTAGTGAGAGACTCCAGAGAACATCTGGGTAAATCTAGAACAATTTTTCTTTCTTTTTTCTTATTAGTGCATCTTTTTTTAAAAAACGTATATTTATGTAAATAAAATAAGTAAAAATTATAATTATACATAATAGTGAGAATCATTATATCACATTCGTATGTTAGTACATTTTAATTCAGAAAAAATGGTTTCAATGTGGCATATTCATACATGCAAATAACATACTTTGATCACACCTACCCTCAACTTCCCTTTCTTACCCTCCCCTCTCTCCTGTCTTCCCCTGAGCCCTTCCTTACTTCTAAGTGCCCCCTACTTCTATATCATCTTTCCCCCCCTAGATTCCGCATGTAAGGGAAAGCATGAGATGCTTGTTTATCTGAGTGTGGCTTATTTCGTTTTTCATTAAATCTTTAGTTCTATTTTCCTGCAAATAACACAATTTATTCTTTATGGCAAAATAATACTTGAAACTATTTTACCTATATATCTCCCTTCCTTCCAGTATATCTGTACTACAAAGTCCAACAGCTTTCGCCTCCTCCGCTCCAATCTCTGCTCTTCATCTTAGCAAGATGACTGTGCTTTGCTTAGGGGCCCCGCCTGTGTGGGGAAAATCTGAGTGATCATAGGACTCTCCTCTCATTCATTTCTCTTTTCTGAGTTTTCACAGACGGTGTTACCTTGTCTAGTTTTCTAGCTGTAGATAGCAGAAGGGCAAGTCTGGCGCTAGTTATTCTTCATAGCCAGAAGTGGAATTCCTACTTCGCAAGGAAAAAAATGACTTAAAGAACATCCTGTACCCACTTCTTGTGAGTTCCAACCAAGAACTCTGGGCTCATTTGGAGGGAGGAGGAAGTTGAGGAGACCTTTGTACTTGGTGGTATGGGTCTTCTACTTCTGGTTTCACCCAGGGGCCCCAAGCAGGATTCTTTCCACGTCAGCAATCATGTTTATGTTCCTGAGTTAAGGGAGCTCCTTGGTTCAACATCACCCTCATTCTGGTGAACCTGGCCTAATCTATGGTGGGCACTCTGGGTTTGAGTATCAACCAAATGTCATCTATAAGCTGTAGAAAAAAAGGCTATTTGTAGAATGAGGTCACCGGTCACATGGTGGCCTTACATACTGGAGTATCTTGGTCTTTCTCATCAGCATGTCCATGGAGTCCATCCATCTCTGATTTGATCAGATATTTTGTAGGTATTGAAGCTGTCTGGATAATGCTTATAAAGTTAATATTAATAATGCATGTAATTTAGAATTTTTCCCCCCAGCACTGCAAAAATAACAAAAAGAATTTTTTTCCATGCCAATTTCTGGATGGTAATTTATTTGGATTTAGAATTTTATACCAAGGGGCTGAGGAGATAGCTTATTCAGCATGACCAAGGTGTTGGGTTCAATTCACAGCATAGAAAGAAAGAAAGAAAGAAAGAAAGAAAGAAAGAAAGAAAGAAGGAAGGAAGGAAGGAAGGAAGGAAGGAAGGAAGGAAGGAAGGAAGGAAGGAAGGAAGGAAGGAAACTAAAGAAAAAGAAAGTTTGTACTGTCAATGTTATTGAGATGAGATCTTGCTAAATTTCTAAGGCTGGCCTTGAGCTCAAAACCCTTCTACCCTAGCTTCTGAGTAGCTGGGATTACAGGTATGTACCACCAGGTCACCAGATCTGGCTTGAAGCCCTGTTTAGAATTGCTTTGTTTTCTTAATTTAAACTACAGTGATTTTATGCCAGTTTTGTAGGTTGGCTTTCCTTGTGTGACTTTCCTTTCCTTTCCTTTTTTTTTTTTTTTTTTTTTTTGGTATTAGGGGATTTAACCCCGGGAATTTTTAGCACTGAGATACATCCCCAGTCCTTTTTGTTTTTTTGAGACAGAGTTTCACTATTGCTGATGGCCTCACTCATTTTCTGAGACTGGCCTTGTTTTCAATCCTCCTGTCTCAGCCTCCTGGGTCACTGGGATTACAAACCACTATGCCTGGCTTCTCAACTACTTTTGAACTTGGTTTATAGATCCATCTTGAGTGACAGATGATTTCCAATTTCTCTGCAATAGTAACCCCAGCTGTGAGCCAGGATTTATGGATATTTGAGGCTCATGTCCCTTTGTGACATCAGGGCTAGAGCAATTTCAGTCCTGTGTCTGAGGACAGCTTCCTAGCTCCTTAGGCCTCAGCTTCATATAAGTCATAGTTCCAGGCAGTGTTTAATAGTAGCTTGGTCTTGGCTGACTTTTTGTTTGCTTTCGTTTGTTTGTGGTTCTAGATGGACCCCAAGGCTTTACCTCTGTTAGGTAAGCACTTCCACTGAGCTACACCCAACACAGACCCTGATTTTGAGAAGTGAGCCTGATTCTGTTTTCTGTCTCCAGAAAGCACATTTTTTTCCTCTACTAAACCTGAGATCAGGCTTTGCTTTTCTCTCAGATATTGACCCAATGAGACTTTGGCCTGTGCCCTCATCAGCATCTTGTAGTTATTTTCCATTCTTATAGCAAGGAAGGATTTTTCTCATATTTTATAAAAAGCTCTGTATTTTTAATTTCATTTAAAGATGTTTCATTTATCATTGCTATTTGCTGAGATTCAGAGGGGGTGGCCCTTAGGAAATAAATTTATAATTCTCAATTAACCTGAAGGCCTGCCTCATTTTAGGCATTAAGTGACTAGAAACAATGTTTTCTTTTGGTTTGGTTTACATTTTTGTTAAAACTAATGCTCAAGTTAGAGCCCTTTGACAGGACCCAAGAGAGAAGTACAGAGATTATGAGGGTTTCCCATGTGGATCTGCATTTTATTATAGAGGTGAACTGAGAATCATGCAGTTCTTGGATGAAATATTTATTTGCCCCATAATGGAAGAAACAAATGATGCAATTCTTGGATCCCTAGTGTCTCCATATATAAATTGTGAAAATCGTTTCAACATTTTTTGGTTCTCATGAAGATTAAAGCATGTGTGAATTACATATCACTACCTGGCTCTACCTCAAGATAGTAATAAAACCCCTCAATTCATATGCTTATGAAAAACAGAAATTCACTGAAATATCTTATTGGAAGTTCAGAGATAGGACTGATTTGATTAGCCTAATCTGATTCCTCCTGTTTTTCCCTGGATGGACTCCTTTTATATATCTGCTTGTTAGACTAATAGTCACAGGGGCCTGTGATCACATCACTGTATGTCACAACATCCAGAAGAGGGAGCACTTCTGTTCTAGCACTCCGTGAAAGCATACTAAGAAACATTCTTTTGTTTTATTAGAGCATTATAATTATGTATAGCACTTGAGTTCATTTTGACAAAATTATACATGCAAGGAATTTGATTTCAATCCCATCCCCCCTTTTTTCCTCCCCTTCTCCCTCCCCCTTTTCTTCCTTCTCTACTCAAATGAACTTTTTTTACTCCTTTATTTATTTTTGATTGGGTACTATCTACATATACATGAACATTAAATTCCCTTTGATACATTTATATTTGTCTATAACATTATTTTGCTAAATTTATTCCATATTTCTTCTCCTTTTTCTTTCTTTTTCCTTCCCACTCATTCTCCTTCTTCTACTCTCACTGATCTTTCCTGTATCTTTATGATATCCATCCCCTCCACCACTGCATTCTTTTCTTTATTTTGCTCTAGTTTCCACATATGAGAGAAAATATTCAACCTTTGATTTTCTTTTTTTTTTTGAGAATTTTTAATATTTATTTTTAGTTCTCGGCGGACACAACATCTTTGTTGGTATGTGGTGCTGAGGATTGAACTTGGGCTGCACGCATGCCAGGCGAGCGTGCTACCGCTTGAGCCACATCCCCAGCCCTCAACCTTTGATTTTCTGAGTCTGGTTTATTTCATTTAGCATGCTTTTCTCTGTTTCTAACCACTTACCAGCAAATGCCATTATTCCATTATGTCATTCTTTGTGGTGGAGGAGAACCCCAAAGTGTTTATATACTACATTTTCTTAATTAGTTCATATTTTGAATGGTTTCTGGGTTGATTCCATAATTTGACTACTGTGAATCATGCTGCTACAAACATTGAAGTGGCTGTATCACTGTAGTATGCTGATTTTAGATCTTTTGGATAACACGGAGGAGTGGGATAGCTGGGTCATATGGTGATTCCATTTCTATTTTTTTGAGGAGTCTCCACGTGGCTTTCTACTGGCTGTGCTAGTCTACAGTTATACCATCAATGTATAGTGTATCTTTCATCCCATTTCTTTGCCAGTATTTATTATTGCTTGTACTCTTGATCATCACCATTCTGTCCAAAGTGAAATGAAATCTTGGTGTAGTTTTGATTTGCATTTCCCTGATTGATAGAGATGTTGTTTTGAGTTCTTTATATATTCCAGATATTAATCCTGGTCAGAGTGGTAGCTAGCAAAGATTTTTTTCCTCCATTCTGTAGGCCTGAAATGCATTCTTATTGAACTGTTTAGATGTAAGCAATTCCTGAACCAATGACCACAATGGAGGGAGTGGGTTTTGCAGATTGGCTTAATTCATTCTTGGAAAGTCTAGGGTAGGATCAGTTTCCTTTGAGGTCATAAGATGTGGGAGAGAGAAAAACTTGTTGAGAGGGTAAAAAGGGGTTCCACGTGGGAACACTTGGATGTTTTGGGGCACCCAACTCAAGCTGGCTTAAACAATAGAAAATTTATTACTCATATGACGAACAGTTTGAAGATATGGCTCATTGATATGCTGAACACTGCTTTGCCAGCTCAAAAGAGCCAATTGTTAAATATTTAGCAATTCTCTAATTTGTTTGCTTGTAATTTATGACATTAGTTCATTACAATTCACCTGAAATTCTACCTCCTCTAACTTGGAATATAAATTTAAGCCATATTTTTAGAAATTTAGTAATCCTAATTATTAGCTACCTCATGGTTATCATATTATGTAGAAAACTTCATTATGTGGAAATCTTATTTTCTTCCTGCTTATTCATGTCAAATGTGTCAATAACTTTCTCATATTCAAATCTTTGTTCTAGGTGCTTCAAGATACACAAAATCTGTTTTCTAACTTTCAGTAACTCTGAGTGACAGAAGAGCTTTAAAATGAAAATTTAAATAAATAAGTAGGCCACGGGTTGGGGCACATGCCTGTAATCCCAGCAGCTCTGGAGGCTGAGTCTGGAGGATCAAAGCCAGTCTCAGCAAGAGTGATGTGCTAAGCAACTCAGGAGCACACTGAGTTGCTTAGCACAACTACAAAATAGGGTTGGGATGTGGCTCAGTGGTTGAGTACCCCTGAAATCAGTCACCAGTACCAAAAATAAGTAAATAAAAAATAAGTACAGAAACTTCTGAAATTTGAATCTTAGAATGTGACATGAGGTCTTGGAGTGAATATTTTAAAACAACAATGCAAAAACAATTTTAAATTAACATTATACAATATGCTTAATGAGAGTCTTTGCTTCTAGAACTTGTTATTATTTATAGAATATATCCTTCAGATAGAGAAAAAGATTTAAATACTCTATTAATGGAAGAATTTAGAAAACATGGGGCAATACCATTGCAATACAAATTTTGAAAAACAGACTTAAAATTTTTAAATTTCCACAGTTCTTAATATAGAACCAAAGATTGAAATAGAGAAAAATCTGACAAAAAATTATATGATACTAAAATATAAAGTGTCTCAGAGGAAAAAAAAATTAGAGGCAATGTGCTTACAGCTTTTAAACAAAAGTCATCATGATAACTAATTAATTAAAAATTAATTAATTTAGACCCAAATATTATGTAAGTTGTGTCACTAGGATTTAAGTCACAGTAAATAAGCTTAACAAAACAATCCTTGACCAAATTTCATTTATTCTCTGCAGTTGGAAGGCTCTACCTAATGCAATTATTGTATTACTACACATTTTTTAGCTGCTACCACCTATAAGTGTTTGCAGACCACTGCTAGTTACAAAACTTTAAAAAGAAAAAAAAAGAGAAAAGTTCAAAATCCACATATTATTGTTTCTTTTGAAAAACTCCAATAGAAGATAACCAGAAGATCACTGCTAATTGTAATGGTACACACTTCACAAAACAATTCACACAAAGAACATTAATTTCACAAAAGCACACTTTACCTTGGTATCAGATTTATTGTTGCCCACATTGGATGTACGCCCATCTTCAACAGGAGTACTTTTCCTGGAGGATCACTAGAGCAAAAAAAAAAAAAAAAAAAAAAAAAAAAAAAAAAAAAAGAGTAAGGCCAGGTTTCAAAACAAATAAAAGCTGATCAATGTCTAGATATCACTATATTAAATGATTTTTCTAGATTGATACAATTCTGGAAAATGAGCTAAATGAGTGTCAGTCACTGATCTCGGTGTGAACATGTTACCCAAATACTCAATTGAAGCTTCATGATGGCTCTACCACCCAATCACAATTCAGCCCGACCCTACATAGGAATGGAATCAGTGAGTTGGATGAATGTGAGCAGACATCTGTTCAGGGACATAGAAAATTGAAGTTCAGGAACTTCAAGCTCCATGATGCTTGAGGAACTCTAACCCTTCCTCACATTGCTCTCTGCTCTTTCCAGTGGCTCAAAATATTTTAAGATCTTTCCACAGAAACTTAAAGCAGAAAAGCATGCAACAGCAACCTCTTCAGCACCCCCTTGGGCACCAAATTTAAATGTCTTTCTAGATAGCTCCCAACATCCTCTGTCATTCATGTTTGTTTGGTCTTTATCAAATTGGTCAAAAAACCTAATGCTCTATTTTCTCAAAACCTAAACCTCTAAACTCAGCGTTGTTCCTCTTCAAACCTGTTTTTCTTCTATTACTTCCATTCTGATCCTCTAGATGGGGTTTGAGTACTAACTTCTATCTTACCTTCTTCAGTTGAGTTCACTAGACAAGCTCTCCTATTCTATTGTTATAACACTCAGCTATGTGTAAAGTAAAACTACGCTGGGATTTCGTCTCATTTCAACCAGAATGGCAATTATCAAGAATACAAGTAACAATAAATGTTGGTGAGGATGTGGGGTAAAAGGCATACTCATACCTTGTTGGTTGGACTGCAAATTGGTACAACCCCTCTGGAAACCAGCATGGAGATTTCTCTAAAAACTAGGAATGGGACCACCATTGACCCAGTTATACCACTCCTTGGTATGTATTCAAAGGAACTAAAATTAGCATAACCCAGTGAGGCAGCTGCATCAATATGTTTATACTGGAACAATTCACAATATCTAAGGTATGGGGCCAAGCTTGGTGCCCTTCAACAGATAAATACACACACACACACACACACACACACACACACACACACACAAACAATGGAATATTACTCAGCCGTGGCAAATGATTTTATGACATTTTCTTCTCAGCACCACATGGATCTTTCTCTAAAATAGACCATATATTATGTCACGAAGCAACTCTTAGCAAATACAAAAAAGTAGAGATACCACCCTGCATTCTATCATATTGTAATGGAATGAAATTAGAAATCAATGATAAAATAAAACATAGAAGCCACTCCCAAACCTGGAGACTAAGTAATATACTATTGAATGAAAAATGGATTGCAAAAGACATCAAAGAGGAAATTAAAAAATTGTAGAGGTAAATGAGAATACTGATAACAAAATATCAAAATCTCTGGGACACTATGAAGGCAGTACTAAGAGGAAAGTTCATTGTGTAGAGTTCATTCCACAAAAGAAGAAAAAGTCAATGAATAAATGACCTAAAATTACATCTCAAAGCCATAGGAAAAAAAAAGAAGAAATCAATACCAAAAGCAGAAGACAGGATATAACTAAAATCAGAGTTGAAATCAATGAAATTGAAACAAAAGAAACAATTGAAGAAATTGACAAAACAAATAATTGGTTCTTTGAAAAAATAAATAAAATTGATAAACCTTTAATGATGTTAATGAAGAGAAGGAGAGAGAATTACTAAAATCTATGATGAAAAAGGAAATATCAAAATGACACTACAGAAAGACAGAAGATAATTAGAAATTATCTCGAAAATTTGTACTACAATAAAATAGAAAATATTAAAGACATCAGCAAATATCTAAAATCATATAATTTACCTAAACTGAATTAGGACGATATACATAGTTAAACATTTTAATTTCAAGCAATGAAATAGAAGACGCCATCAGAAGCGTACCAACCAAGAAAAGCTCAGACCAGATGAATCCAAAGCTGAGTTCTATAAGACCTCCAAAGAAAAACTAATACCAATATTCCTCAAATTATTTCATGAAATAGAAGTAGAGGAAACACTTCCAAATTCAGTCTATGAGGCCAATATCACCCTGATTCCAAAACCAGACAAAGACACATCAAAGAAAGAAAATTTCTGACCAATATTTCTAGTGTACATTTCTAGTGTACAATGCAGAAATTCTCAATAAAACTCTGGCAATTTGAATACAAAAACATATCAAAAGATAGTGCACCACAATCAAGTGGGGTTCATCCCAGGGGTGCAAAGTTGGCTCTACATACGGAAATTGATAAATGTATTTCATCACATCAATAAGCTTAAAGGTAAGAATCCTATGATCATCTCAATAGATGCAGAAAAACCATTTGACAAAATACAGCACTCCTTCATGTTCAAAACACTAGAAAAACTAGGAACAATAGAAACATATCTCAACATTTTTTTAAAAGAAATATTTATTGCCATTTTCTTTTCTTTTTTCTTTTTTCTTTTAGAGAGAGAGAGAGAGAGAGAATTTTTTAATATTTATTTTTCAGTACTTGGCAGACACAACATCTTTGTTGGTATGTGGTGCTGAGGATGGAACCCGGGCTGCACGCATGCCAGGCAAGCGCGCTACCGCTTGAGCCACATCCCCAGCCCCAACATATCTCAACATTGTAAAAGGTATCTGTGCTAAGCCACAGGCCAACATCATTCTAAATGGAAAAAAAATTGAAAGCATTCCCTCTAAAAACTGGAACAAAACAGAGATGCCATATTTCATCACTTGTATTTAACAGTTCTTGAAACTATAGCCAGAGCAATTAGAGAGATGAAAGAAATGAAAGGCATACAGATATGAAAAAAAACTTAAACTATCACTATTTTTTCATAGCATGATTCTATACCTAGGGCATCCAAAAAATTCCACCAGGAAACTTCTAGAACTAATAAATAAATTCAGCAAAGTAGCTGAAATCAACACCCATAAATCAAAGGTATTTCTGTACCTCAGTTACAAATCCTCTGAAAGAGAAACTAGAAAAACTACCACATTTATAATAGCCTAAAAAATACTTGGGAATCAACTTAATGAAAGAGGTGAAAGGCATCTACAATGAAAAGTGCAGAATGCTAAGGAAAGAAATTAAAGATGAGCTTAGAAGATGGAAAGATCTCCCTTGTTCTTGGATATTGTCAAAATGACCATAGTACCAAAAGCATTATACCTATTTAATGCAATACCATTCAAAATCCCAATGACATTCCTCATAGAAATAGAAAAAGCAGTCATGAAACTCATCTGGAAAAATAAGAGTAGAATAGCTAAAGCAATCCTTAGCAAGAACAGTGAGGCAGATATTATCACTATGCCAGACCTTAAACTATATTACAGAGCAATAGTAACAAAAACAGCATTGTATCGGCACCAAAACAGACTGGTAGATCAATGGTACAGAATAGAGGACATAGAGACAAACCCACATAAATATAATTATCTCATACTAGATAAAGGTGCCAAAAATGTATTTTGGAGAAAAGATAGCCTTTTCAATAAATGGTGTTGGGAAAATGGGAAATCCATATGATATTAAAAATGAAATTAAACCTCTATCTCTGACCATGCACAAAACTAAACTCAAAGTGGATCAAGAACCTAAGAATTAAACCAGAGACCGTATGCCTAATAGAAGAAGAAAAAGTAGGCCCAAATCTTCATCATGTTGGATTAGGCCCCCACTTCTTCAACAAGACTCCTATAGCACAAGAAATAAAATCAAGAATCAA
The DNA here is from genome assembly GCF_052094955.1 of Ictidomys tridecemlineatus. NCBI lineage: Eukaryota > Metazoa > Chordata > Mammalia > Rodentia > Sciuridae > Ictidomys > Ictidomys tridecemlineatus. The sequence continues at coordinate 70,788,354 of NC_135477.1, forward strand.
TAAATGGGATGGATTCAAACTGAAAAGCTTCTTCACAGCAAAAGAAACAATCAGTAAGATGAAGAGAGAATGGGAGCAAATTTTTACCACACACACATCAGATAGAGCACTAATCTGTAGAATATATAAAGAACTCAAAAATCTTAACACCAAAAAACAAATAACCCAAACAATAAATGAGCTAAGGAACTAAACAAACTCTTCTCAGAAGATGATATATAATCAACCAACAAATATTTGAAAAAATGTTGAATATCTCTAGCAATTAGAGAATTGCAAATCAAAATTACTCTAAGATTTCTTTTTTTTTTCTAGAGAGAGTGAGAGAGGAGAGAGAGAGAGAGAGAATTTTTTTTAATATTTATTTTTTAGTTCTCAGCGGACACAACATCTTTGTTGGTATGTGGTGCTGAGGATCGAACCGGGCCGCACGCATGCCAGGCGAGCGCGCTACTGCTTGAGCCACATCCCCAGCCCACTACTCTAAGATTTCATCTCACACCAGTCAGAATGGCAGCAATTAAGAATACAAACAACAGTAAGTGTTGGCGAGGATGTGGGGGGAAAGGCACACTCATACACTGCTGATGGGACAGCAAATTGGTGCAACCAATATGGAAAGCAGTGTGGAGATTCCTTTGAAAACTTGGAATGGTACCACCATTTGACTCAGCTATCCCACTCCTCAGATTTGTACCTAGATGAATTAAAAACAGCATAATACAGTGATAGAGCCATGTTTATAGCAGCAGCATTCACAGTAGCTAAATTTTCTATGAAATGTGGATGCTGATCTATAATGGGGGTGGGGTGAGGGAACATGGAAGGAATGGAGGAACTTTGGTTAGGGCAAAGGGGAGGTAGAGGAAGGAGGGGAATTGAGGTAGGAAAGATGTTGGAATGAGATGGACATCATTACCCTAAGTACATGTATGAAGACATGAATGGTGTGCCTCTTCTTTGAGTGCAACCAGAGAAATGAAAATTGTGCTCTATATGAGCACAATTCTATGAATTGAAATGCATTCTGCTATGATGTATAACAAATTATAATAAATAAACTCATTTAAATTTAAAAAATAAAATAAAATAATTTAAAAAATGGTCCTGGTTATCAAAACAACTATACCATATAATAAGACAAACTCTTGCACTATATCCAAGCTTCCCAGGTAAAGTCTGAATCAAAATGAACACATAACTGAGATTGAGTTTCTGAATTCATTTGGTATGGATCTACACCTTGATCTTAATGCCTCATGGGTCCCTATCAATCTATTCTCAGGGGTGAGAGAATGGCTTTGTCAGCCATGCTGGTAGAAGGTCAGATAACAGGCCAGCTATTTGTTGATTTGGGAATCATGGGATAATCACTCAAAATCTCTGAATGACAGTGACTTAATTAGTAAACAATAGGTTTAAACAATTGTTTATTAGTCACAAATATTTTTAAGCCATGTGATTACTATTAAGAAAAAAATAGTGGCTGGGTGTGGTGAAGCCTGTAATCCCAGTGATTTGAGAGGATGAGGCAGGAAGATCCCAAGTTTGAGATCAGCCTCAGCATCTCAGCGAGGTCCTAAGCAACTAAGCAGGGCTCTGTCTCAAAATTTAAAAAGTATAAAAAACTGGGGATATTGCTCACAGGGTAAGTGCCCCTGAGTTCAATTTTTGGGAAAGAAAGAAAGAAGGAAGAAAGAAAAGAAAGAAAAGAAAAAGAAAGAAAGAAAGAAAGAAAGAGAGAAAGAGAGAAAGAGAAAAGAAAGGAAGGAAGGAAGGAAGGAAGGAAGGAAGGAAGGAAGGAAGGAAGGAAGGAAGGAAACACAAGAACACAAGTGTCAGGCACATGGTAGGAGCTCTAGCTCAGAACAAAACACTCAAAACATCCTCTGTCTCTCTGTATGCTCTAGGTACTTAACAAATACAGTTTTTAAATCCATAAATTACTGGTTAAAGTTTCATTTTTATAACTCTCATCTGTTATTAAATAAGATGGTAAAATAATCAAAAGTATAAAAATGTAAAATAGTAAAAGTATATGAGACTGATATTTTGTTACAAAGTATTTCTTTGGGACCATTCCTGGAGACTCTTCTTGAATGAATATTATTTATTTTACTGATAGGCAACTAAGGCAATAAAAACTTATATGTCCTTTTTTTTTGGGGGGGGGATTTGTCAAATGAAAGAACAAGATTTTTCAGTGTTTGTTTCCTAAACTGATTGTTCAGGCCTATAACACTAACTGAAAGCTGAAAGACTGACAGAAAAACAAGTCACTAGCAAAATCATTAGCATATAACTGACAGGGCCAAACACATAGCAGGAGTTTTCTGGAACAATGGCAATAGAACAACTATAAGGAATATATTTATTGTGTCATGGCACACAACAGTGTCCCCAAGTTTTTAGTCAAAACTAGTTTGGATGAAACACCTCACCACAATGAAGCTAGTTCTGTAGGGAATGTACTTAGTAGCATGGCAAAATACAGGAACAGACAAGGGACAAATACTTACAAAGAAAATCCAGTTTTCCATTGAGAAGTGCTGGTTAGAAATTGTTGCAATTACTCTCACTAATCCTCTTTTGCTAATTTCGTAGTTCCATCTGTTAGCTGCAGGGCAGGCTGAATAAATGTTAGCTGCAGGGTGGGCTGCACACTCGACCCCTACCCGACTAGTTCCTTATTGATTGTCTCAAGGCTGAACACTCAGCCCCACTCAAAGCTGAACACTAAGCCCCCATCTGTCTGGTGCAATGGAAACCCACATCTGACCCCTGCCCAGTCTGCCTGGGCAGAAGATGACATCCTTAGCAACTACTATATGATCCAATCATTGTTTGCCAATAAGGCAGCTTGCAGACCCAGAGACCCCATTAGATTTTGGCTATAAAAACTCTCCCCTGCTCTCTCTCTCTCTCTCTCTCTCTCTCTCTCTCTCTCTCTCTCTCTCTCTCTCTCTCTCTCTCTCTCTCTCTCTCTCTCTCTCTCTCTCTCTCTCTCTCTCTCTCTCTCTCTCTCTCTCTCTCTCTCTCTCTTCTCTTCCCTTCCTTCCCTGTCAGTCAGACACTGCCTGCTGCAATAAAGAACTCTTGGTTACTCGGAGTGTAGTGATCACTTTCCTTTCACCACCTATTTTCTCTCTCTTTGTGTGATGCAAACAAGGCTTTTCCTTTCACAGAGAGAACCACTGGAAAAATGACTCTCTGATAAGTTTGACTACTCTGATCCATACATAATTGTCTTATAGAAGCTTACACAGAAGCTCTAAGGAGACAGTAGCAATTCTTGGAGTATTAAACAATGGAACCAATTAAAGACAAAAAGGAAATGACAAAAGACTGTGAATTGCCACTTTATCAGTGAGATAGGAGACATTAGTATGTTCAGGAAAAAATGTCCCGTTTTCATTTTCCGTGCAAAAGAATACAAAGAATCTGAAATTCAGAAGTAAACATTCTGAAGGCAGATCAATTTGCCAGGTATGTACACCTTAATCAATGAAATGATATTGTTTTTATCCAATCTGGAGTGCCAGTGGGAAGCAGCCTTTGACTTTCCTGGTTCAGTATACTGTTTCCTTCAACAGTTTGATTTTCTCTTATTTTTCTTTCAGTTTTCTTGTCTATGTTTCTCCATATTTCCCCACATTTTAACGTATTATTATTCATTTTTTTAACTTTGAACATTTCCAATTTTTCAAATATCTTTTTCTGTTATTGTATCATTTTGAACTTTTCTCCATTTTGAAAGATTTGTGTGCATTGTATATGGTTGTGTTTTCTCACTGTGAATAGATTTGAAAATATACATATATTCATATTAACAATACATTCAAATGACTGCTTTCCTCTTAGCCTGTTTGTAGTTAAGCCTTGGTTTGACAAAGGTGGGATATAATTATCCGTGGGATTCAGTTGTTTTGATGTTACCTTTGATTGTTTGCTTGCACAGAGTTTTTATCCCCTTATTGAAACTTCTTCAGTCTCTTCCCTAATAGCCAGATTTTCCTATTTCTTCTTCCTTAATTTTTTATTTCTCCTTCTTTACAGCAAACTTCCATATCCGAGGGATCTTTCTTTACTAGGACCTGGACAGGTCCCTCCCTTTGTCCTGAGTCCTGTCTTAATACTCCCGGGGCTGCTGCAGGGAGTCTGCTTGCTGAGTGCCAGATGCCAGTCATAGCAGTCCTTGCCCTTGAGGCTTTTCTTAGTCAAGGCTGGACACTTCATGTAGGAGGCATCTTTGATTTCCTGAGCCCCACAGCTTGGCTGCCTCCTCAGCCATGGGCTTCTCCCTGCCTTCGTCCAGCTAGATGAGCACTTGGACATCTTCTCTGAGGTCTAACTGCATCTCCACCAAGATGATGGGAGCTTTGGGGCAGTGGCACTAGATATCTGCAACCCCTTCTCACTGACGTTTTGAAAAGAGGTGGGGCTCACCACACTGAAACAGAGCTGTAAGATGTCTGCGTTGGTACAGCACAGGCCCTCAGCTTGTCAAACTCATCCTGTCCTGCTGGGTCACTGAGCTGGAGTCTCACAGGCTCACTGACACCACACCAAGAAGTTGTTCAAGGCAGTGGGGATGTATGTACTTGGTGGGGTAGCTTTTGGTGGTGTAGCTCCCACCAGGCTGGTCTTGCCAACCATGCCATCGCCTACCAGCGAGCACTGGACACCGTGCTTCTTGGCGTTAGCAGTGCCCTGCCCAACTTCTGCCCTTTGCCCTGGGCCCCAGCTCTCAGCTCCCAGCTCTATTACTGGGTCACAGTGGCCAGACAGCATGGGCACCAGTACTGTGGGACCATTACTCCTCAGCTGGGCACAGACCAGAGGCCACCTCTGGGGCAGCTCTACCCCCAGCTGCAAGGTGGCCCAAAATGCAAGTTTTAAAAAAATTACTATAAGATTCTTGAGAAAAATCTTTACTGACACTTTGAGGAAGCTTTCTTATTTTTTAGTTAGTTTTTTTCCCTTCGGCATGATCCTTCTCTCTGAGCCAAGGCTCATGCTGCGGTCTCATGCCTCAGCAGCAAAAGTCCAGTAGATTTTAACTTCCAATAGTTCTCTTTCTAACTGTATGTATCTGCTTCTCTCTATCTCCATGGGATATGTCCTGTTTATCTGTACAAAAGAGTACATGGACTTGTTTCCCCAGTTTGGAAGCAAGATTTGCTGATCTAAGATGTCTTAGTCATTTTAATGTATAAATGCTTCATTTTTCTGGTTCATTTAGTTTACTTTAGGTAGTGATACACGTTTTTTTAATGATGAAAAAGAAAATATCACCATGGACACTATGGAAATATATAGAAAAATTAGAAGCTATTTTGAAAATTTATACTCCAATAAAATAGAAAATCTTTTTAGGGACATTTAACTTACACAAAATGAATCATGGGGACAGAAATTTAAGTAGATCAATTTCAAGCAATGAAATAGAACACTTCATCAAAAGACTTCCAAAAAAGAAAAATCTATCAACCAGATAGATTCTCTCACACCAATCTTCCTCAAATTATTCCATGAAATAGAAAAGGAGAGAACTTTTCCAAATAAATACTGAAACCAGACAATGACATATCAAAGAAAAAAAACTTCAGACCAATATCTCTGGTGAACATAGATGCAAAAATTCTTAATAAAATACTGGCAAATAACATACCAAAATATTAAAAAGATAGTGCAGCATGATCAAATAGGGCTCATTCCAGGAATGCTACATTGGTTCAACATACAGAAATCAATAAACGTATTTCATCACATCAGTAGACTTAAAGACAAGAATTACATGATTATTTTATGATGCGGAAAAAGCATTGACAAAATTCAGCATTCATTCATGCTCAAAACACAAGAAAAACTAGGGATAGTAGAAACATACCTCAACATTGTGAATGCTAGAAACTTTTTAGTATGCTAAACCCACGGCCAACATCATTCTAAATGAAAAAAAAATTGTAAGCATTCCCTCTAAAAACTGGAATAAGACAGAGATGCCCTCTATGACCACTTCTATTTGACATAGTTCTTGAAAACCTAATCAGAACAATTAGAAGAAGGAAATTAAATTGATCTGAATGGGAAAAGAAGATCTCAAACCCTCCCTATTTGCTGATTACTAGATTCTGTATCTAGAAACCACACACCCCCCAAAAAACTCCACCAGAAATCTTCTAGAATTCATGAATAAATCCAGCAAGGTAGCAGGATACAAAGTTAACACCCATAAATCAAATGCATTCCTATACTCCAGTGATGAATCAGCTGAAAGTGAGGAAAAAACTATCCCATTCACAATAGCCTAAAAAAAAATCTTGGGAATCAATTTAACAAAGGAGATGAAAAACCTCTCTAATAAAAACTACAGAACACTAAAGAAAGAAAGTGAAGAAGATCTTAGAAGTTGGAAAGATCTCCCATATTCTTGTATTCTTGGATAGGCAGAATTTACATAGTCAAAATGGCCATACTACCAAAAGAACTATAGAGATTTAATGCAATTTCTATTACACTTCCAATGACCCTCTTCCTAGAAACAGAAAAAGCAGTCATGAAATTCATTTGGAAAAATAAGAGATCTATAATAGTTAAGGCAATCCTTAACTAGAAGAGTGAAGCAGGAGGCATCACAATATCAGACCTTCAATTATAGTAATAAAAATGGCATGATATTGGCATGAAAACAGGAGATCAATGGAACAGAATAGAAGATACATGGACAAATGTACATAAATATAGTTATCTCCTACTAGACAAAGGTGCCATAAACATACATTGAAGAAAAGATAGCCTATTTTTTTTAAATTAAATTTTTATTTATATATGATAGTGGAATGAATTACAAGTCTTATTACACATATAGAGCATAATTTTTAATATCTTTGATTATACACAAAGTATATTCACACCAATCCATGTGTACTTTGGATAATAATGTCCATCACATTCCACCATCATTTCTAACCCCATACCCCTTCCCTTCCCTTCCCGCCCTTCTGTCATATCTAGTTTGTCTATTCCTCCCACGTTTCCTCTTCCTACCCCACTATGAATCAGCCTCCTCGTATCAGAGAAAACATTCAGCATTTGGGTTTTGGGGAATGGCTAACTTCACTTAGCATTATCTTCTCTAACTCCATCCATTTACCTGCAAATGCCATGATTTTATTCTCTTTTATTTGGGCATAATATTCCATTATGTATATATGCCACATTTTTAATCCACTCATCTACTGAAGGGCATCTAGGTTGGTTCCACCGTTTAGCTATTGTGAATTGTGCTGCTATAAACATTGATGTGGCTGTATCCCTGTAGTATGATGTTTTTAAGTCCTTTGGGTACAGACCAAGGAGAGGAATAGCTGGGTCAAATGGTGGTCCCATTCCCAATTTTCCAAGAAATCTCCATTCTGTTTTCCACATTGGCTGCACCAATTTGCAACCCCATCAGCAGTGTATGAGTCTTCCTTTTCCCCCACATCCTCGCCAACACTATTGTTGTTTGTCTTCATAATTGCTGCCATTCTGACTGGGGTGAGATGAAATCTTAGAGAAATAGTTTTTATTTACATTTTTCTGATTGCTAGTGATGATGAACATTTTTTCATATATTTATTGATTGACTATATATCATCTTTTGAGAAGTGTCTGTTCAGGTCCTTGGCCAATTTATTGATGGGGTTATTTATTTATTTTTTGGTGCATAGCTCTTTGAGTTCTTTATATACCCTACAGATCAGTGTTCTATCTAATGTGTGAGGGGAAAAGATTTTTTTCCAAGATGTAGGCTCTCTATTCACTCACAGATTGTTTCTTTTGCTGAGAAGAAACTTTTTAGTTTGAGTCCATCCCATTTATTGATTCTTGATTTTAATTCTTGCACCAAAGGAGTCTTATTAAGGAAGTTGGGGTCTAATCCCACATGATGGAGATTAGGGCTGACTTTTTTTTTCTATTAGGCATAGGATCTCTGGTTTTATTCCTAGGTCCTTGATCCATTTTGAGTTGAGTTTTGTGCATGGTGAGAAGGGTTTAATTTCATTTTGTTGCATATGGATTTCCAATTTTCCCACCACCGTTTGTTGAAGATGGTATCTTTTCTCCAATGCATGTTTTTGGCACTACTGTCTAATATAATTGTAATTTTGTGGGTTAGTGTCTATAGTGTGTCCTATATTCTGTACTATTGGTCTACCAGTCTGTTTTGGTGCCAATATGATGCTGTTTTTGTTACCATTGCTCTGTAATATAGTTTAAGGTCTGGTATAGTGATGCCACCTGCTTCACTCTTCCTGCTAAGGATTAATTTAGCTATTTTCGTTCTCTTATTTTTCCAGATGAATTTCATGATTGCTTTTTTTTTACTTCTATCAGGAATGTCATTGGAATTTTGATCAGAATTGTACTAAATATGTATAGTGCTTTTGGTAGTATGGTAAAGATAGCCTCTTTAATAACTGGTTCGGGAAAACTAGAAGTCCATATGTAGGAGAATGAAATGGAAGCTCTATGTCTTAGCCTGCACAAAGCTCAAATTGGATCAAATCCTAGGTATTATAACAGAGACCCTGAGCCTACTAGGAGAAAATGTAGGCTCAACATTTCAACATGTTGGCATAGGAACTGATTTCCTCAACAAGACTCCTAAAGCACAAAAAGAAAAATCCAGAATCACAAATGGGATGGATTTAAACTAAAAAGCTTCTTCATAGCAAAGGAAACAATCAAGAACTTAAAGAGAGAGCCTATAGAATGGGAGATAATTTTTGCTACTTGCATCTCAGATAGTGTTGATCTCCAGAATATATAAAGAACTCAAAAAAATCTAACACCAACCAACCAACCAACCAACCCACAAACAACAACAAAAAAAACCCAAATAGCCCAGTCAACAAATGGGCCAAGGAACTGAAAAGACACCTCACAAAAGAAGTACAAGTGGTCAACAGATATATGAAAAAATGTTCAAATCTCTAGCAATTAGAGAATGTAATTAAAATTACACTGAGATTTTATCTCACACCAGTCAGAATGGCAACTAACAAGAATGAAAGTAACAATAAATGTTGGGGGGGATATGGGGTAAAAGGTTGACTCATACATTGCTGGTGGGACTAGAAATTGGTGCAACCACTCTAGAAAGCAGTAAAGATATTCCTTAGAAAATATAGAATTGAACTACAATTTGACTCAGATATCCCAGTCCTCAATATGTACCCAAAGGACTTAAAATCAGCATACTACAGTGACACAGCCACATCAATGTTCATAGCAGCTCAAGTCACAATAGCTAAGCTATGGAACCAACCTAGGAACCCTTCAACAGATGAATAGATAAAGAAAGTGTGGCATATATACACAATAGAATATTAATTAGCCATAAAAAGAATGAATTTATGACTTTTGGTGGTAAATGGATGGATTGGGAAACTATCAATCATGCTGAGTTAAATAAGTCAATCCTGCCCTCTGCAAAAAATGCCAAATGTTCTCTCTTGCTATGAGCATGCTAACACACAATAGGGGGTGAAGGAGGAAAGAATAGAAGTTCATTGGATTAATCAAAGGTGAATGAAGGGAAGGGAGGGGATATGGAAATAGGAAAGGCAGTAGAATAGATCAGACATAACTTTCCTATGTTCATATATGAATACGTGACCAGTGGAACTCCACATTGTGTACAACCACAAGAATGTAAGCCTAATTACAATAAATTATACTCCATGTATATTTGATATATCAAAACACGCCTTACTCTTTTGCATATCTTCAAGGAACTAGTAAAAAATATATTAAAAAGATCTATTACATAGCAACATACATTCATGAATAAATACTATCTTCCTCTACCTCTGGTATCTATCTATTTAAATTAGTTTGCCCTGAATAGAGTGAATATGTGCCCTCTGTCTAAAAGAACAAATGGACAGCTGACTTGGAAATAACAGATTTATGGGTGCTGAAAATTTTGTTATTGTGGGACTTCATTTGTATCAGATTTGATTTGAGAGCATCATGCTTGAACTGCAAATGACCCCAACTTCCATGATTGAAGAGTCATTGGCAAGACTCACCTGTGATTATCATCTCTTTGCTCAAATGAGAGCAATTGCTTGAGGATGACATTTACAAATTATGCGGCTTGTTGTTTTTATAACCGAAATCATCAGTATTCATTGTCTTGCTCCTGTACCTGAAAAAAGTCATTTTTCTAAGCCTGGAAATATTTAGCCTGACAAGACCATGGGCAAATGAATAGTTACCAGCTCATTTTGACTTTTTAATGTCTTTCCACAATGTGTTTTTATGCTGTTCTTTGATAATTTTTGAATTACTGCATTACTTTTTTTTTTTAAGATGACAGCTTATTTTTCTTTTTCTCCACTTATAGACTCTGTATAAGCAGGGAATATCAGTGAGTGTAGCATTATAAACTAAGGTAAAATATATTTGTGGAATTATCCACCATCTCATACTCCATCCTGGGCCCCTGTGAGATGTGACTGTTACCATCATATCCTCTGTTGACATACATAACATAGCAGTATTTTTGGCAAAAAAAAAAAAAACAGGTGATAAGATTAAAAAGAAAATAACTAAAAAGGTAGAATAGACAAAATGAGAATCTGGACGGAGGCATCTCTTTCCAGGAATGTGCGTTTACTGTCCAGTGGCTGTTAGTCTGTACCCCAGGGGCATGGTGAATCTGGGTGTTAGAAGCCCTTTATACACTGCAGAAATTTGGCATTATGTGGACTATGCAAGTAAGTCATGTATTCACCCATAGAACTACATTTGTCTAGGGACATGGCAAATGTCCAAGGCTCCAGTATTCACCCAAAATGCCTCAGGGAGTATGTGGGGAGCAGTCAAATCAGTGGGTTCTATCCTAGGCAGGGAATTTGGAAACCAAGCGATTTGCTACCCTTATCTCAATGCTCTCACTAGAGACTCCCTAAAGATAACTCATGCTACTGGCCTTGCTTCTGCCTTTAATCACAGAGGGTGGGACCATCAACTGCTGATTCTCCATTCTTCATCTCAACACAAGCTCCCTGCTGCTCAAAACACATGGTGGCTTTTGTCCATCATGTCCCTTATCTATAACTGTCTCTGTGACCTTCTGCTTCCCCATCAATACAGCATGTTTAAAAGGACTGTGAGTTGTGATTGCTCTGATATTTTTCTCCTTAGATCAGTTAGTTCTAAACATGCATTTCCTATTCAATTTTTACTATAAGTAGATTGCACTTAATAAATAAAAATTATTAGTTATTTGTGTCACCCAAACTGAGTTTGTCACTAAAACAAGATGATGAAATATTCTATGATATTAATTATTTCCTTACCTAAGTTATGTCATTAAATTATTCATTTTGTGTATTTTCAAAATTTTCAACTTAGGAGGTAGTGTCCATATTCTATTGTTTTGCTCTTTGCCCCCAATTTGAAGGTGACTGTCTTGCTGTAATAGAGGGGAACAGTAGGTTCAGTGAATATCTGTTTTTTTTTTAGTCAATAGTTTTCTGTGTGTGCACTATGGGGGACCAAATTCAGGGCATTATGCATGCTAGGAAAGTTCTCTACTACTGAGGAATACCCTTGAACCCTAATAACTTTACTTTTTAGAGCAATTTTAGATTCACAGTAAAATTGAGAAGAAGGCACAGACATTTTCTGTATTCCCTGCACCACCCACACATGTGAGTCCTCCTCCATTATCAGTACCCACCACAAGAGTGGTACATTTGTTATGAATGGTGAGCTTACACTGATAATATCATTATCACCCAAGTCTGTAGTTGATGTTAGGCTTCATTCTTGGTGCTTTACTTTATATGGTTTTGGAAACAAGGGTAACAGCATGTATTTAAAATTGTAGTATCACATAAAACCAGTTTCACTGTCTTAAGTGTCCCTAGTGCCCCCACTAATTATCCCCTGTTATAATTATCCCTGAACCATTGATATCTACCCCATCCGGAATTTTGCTTTTTCTGGAAAAATCATGTAATTGCACATTCTATTAGGAATATTTTTGAATATTTAAAATAGTAAACTTTCTAGGTAGTTAAATGCCATCATTTAAGATTGCTTTTTCTGTTTTCTTTTGTGGTGCTAGTCATTGCCCATAGCATCATGCAATCTAGGAATGTACTTAATGAATAGGCCACATTTTTAGCCCTTGTTTTCCAATTTTTTTGTGATGCATTTTCATAAACTTAGGAAACGAGGACATATAGTTTACATGCTTAAAAAGCATGATGTCTGTAGACATTTGCTGTCTAATGAGGAGGATTGAGAAAATTGATAGCATGCTCTATGACACAGCACCAAGTTTACCATCCTGGTCTATTGGGATCAGATGTACTCTTCCCAAAAGAAGAAGAAAGTCTCAAGAATTGGAATTCATAAAATTATCATCCAGAGTCTTTTACAAATAAGCACCTTTCTGTTGGAATTAGGACCAGAAAGCTGATAAATAGTATGCATAAATTAAAATGATCTAATTCCTTTGTGGGATGAGTAGGAAATCAGTCTAAATTATTATCACAGCACTGATATTTTTAAAAATGATTATTATTATTATTATTTCAGTGCTATGGATTGAACCCAGGGCTCACACATGCTATGAAAGCTCTAAATTCCATCCTCTGTCCTGAATACTTATCAGTACATTCTATCTCATGGAAAATGTCACATTGTTATTTTGTTTTGTTTCATACTTGACACAAGTGAGAAGAGTGTTTTATTCCACCAGGGAGAGCCAATGACTGGCATATTCTGAAAACTTGAGTGAGTTAATAGATTTATTTAAATATTTTCTCATACTACATATTACTATTTGGCAACTTTCTGCTATCTCCCTAGTACTTCTTTTTAAACTTCTCTGACATTGAGATATGAATCAAAGTGTATGAGCTCCCAAGGGTGTCGTCTTGTTAATGGTTCTTTCTACTGGAGGTAAAGTGTTGTTTGCACCAAATGCAAAATAGAGAAAGTAGCTGGAACTAAGAGATTTGCATCTTCATCAGAATAGCATTAGTGAGTTTAAGCACTTAGATTTCTAATAAGCTTTTCTCAACTTTAAACTGGAATGTCTTTGTAAGCATCTCCAGTCTGTTGCCTGCGTTTTTTTCCATATTGCAAAGTGCAATGCTCAAAGCCTGCTTAAGATAGTGTGTTCATTCTAAACTGAGCAGCATTGACTGAAAATCTGGAGAAGGTGCTGTGTGTCATAACAATGTCAGTGTAATCTCTTATAATTATTCCTATTGCCATTAACCCAGAAAAAGCATGCTATTTGTTCAACACTGCCAGCTTTATGATACTGATTCTGCTAATGATATTGTTTTGACAGTTTTTAGTTATGATTGTGGTCACGGAACACAATAGTTTACATTTTGCAATCAAAGTTTGAAGAATTCCATTTTCTTCATAATTGATAAATACAGCACAGCCACATCAATGTTTATAGCAGCACAATTCATAATAGCTAAACTGTGGAGTCAACCTAGATGTCCTTCAGTGGATGAATGGGTAAAAAAAAACATGGCATATATAGACAATGGAATTTTACTCAGCATTAAAAGAGAACAAAATATGGCATTTGCAGCTAAATGGATGGAGTTGGAGAAGATAAAGCTAAATGAAGTTAGCCAATCCCAAAAAACCAAATGCTTTCTCTGATATAAGGGGAGTGACTCATTATGAAACAGGGAGGGAGAGCATTGGAGAATTAGATTAATTCTAGATAGAGAAGAGGGGTGGGAGGGAAAGGGAGTGGGCAGGGGATTAGCAAGGATAGTGGAATGTGATGATCATCACATCATTATTCAAAGTATATGTATGAGGACTTGAATTGGATGTCGACATACCTTATATACAAACAGAGATAAGAAAAATTGTGGTATATATATGTGTATTAAGAATTGTAATGCAAAAAAATTACATGTATAATGGCATAAATTGGCGTGAACATACTTTACATATAGAGATATGAAAAATTGTGCTCTCTGGGGCTGAGGGTGTGGCTCAAGCAGTAGCGCACTTGCCTGGCATGCATGCGGCCCGGGTTCCATCCTCAGCACCACATACAAATAAAGATGTTGTGTTTGCCAAAAACTAAAAAATAAATATTAAAAAATTCTCTCTCTCTCTCTCTCTCTCTCTCTCTTTAAAAAAAATTGTGCTCTATATGTGTAATAAGAATTGTAATGCATTCCACTGTTGCCATATATTTAAAAAATAAATAATAAAAAAGAAAAAATAAATAAAATAAAATACTTGAGAATTAATATATCCAAAGAAGGAAAAGACCTCTACAGTGAAAACTACAGAACACTGAAAAAACAAATTGAAGAAGACTTTAGAAGATGGAAAGATTTTTCCATATTTTTGAATAGGTAGAATTAATATTGTCAAAAATGGTCAAAAAATGCAAAAGAAGGGGATATAGGGGCTCTTAATATATTAATTTCCTATTAGCAATATAATTGATTTTCATTCTAGAATAGTCTCCATGCATGTTCCCATAGGAATACTGTATAAGAAAGCATTAGGCATATATTTTTAATATTTTATAGTTTTCTTTTGTTGATTAAACATATATTTTACCATTTTCTTTAATAGTGAATGAGTTCTAAATATGACTCTTTAACCAGGTGGGATTTTATAGCCTTGAAAAATTCATGTTGATTATTTAGGGAATGTAGAGAAAAGGAACTAATATGTGTTGAGTGAGTTAATCTGGGATACAAACCACTTTAGGTTTTTCACTTGTTATAGTCATTACAATAGCTTTGAAAGTGTTGTCTTATAACCTATTACTTACCAATTAAGCAACTGTCTTTGAGAGAGGTTGACTAATTGGCCTATGACCTACTAATTGATAGTAGCTGGCCTGTGATTAGATTGTCAGCCTGTCTAGCTTACAATACCATTCTCTTGACCCACTGCATAGATTGATAGGGACCCATGAAATATTATAATTAAGATGCAGGTCCATATCAGATCAATTCAGAAAGGCAAAGTTAGTTATATTAATTCTGATTTATGCTTTACTTTAGAAGCTTGGTTACAATCCAAGAGTTTGTTCTGATAGTTTTGATAGTTGCACTGGTAACCAATATCTTTTTCATCCATCAAATCTTTTAGGGAAAATCTCATGCAGCTGTAGTCATAGAATCATGGTTTTTCATAAGCAAGATCAAACAATTCCTGGAGAAGAATTAGTTAACTGGAAATGAAGAATACTTATATGTAGACCATTTTATGTTAATTACATAAAACTTCGACTTAGATGATATTGTAATTGATTTCTGTACTTGTTGATTTCCCTGTTTGGTTTTCCCTTCAGACTCCTACTCCTATCTAGTCTTGTAAAGACTGTTCTTCTTTTATAGTCTTTTTTCTTTTTCTATGACTAAATTTTTTTTGAGTTTTTGTTTTTACTGTCTATTCTTGGTGTTTCTTTAGTTGTTAAAAAAAATTCTGTTCAGGGCTGGGGTTGTGGCTCAGTGGTAGAGCGCTAGCCTAGCATATGGGAGGCCCTGGGTTTGATCCTCAGCACCACATAAATAAATAAACAAACAAACAAATAAATAAATAACTGTATAAAAAATAATAATTAAAAAATTCTGTCCACTAAATATATTTTTTATTGACAAAATGCAAAGCACAGGGAATTTCAGAATTGTAAGGATTTTAAAGACTAAATGAAATACCATCTTCTTGGGCTGGGGATGTGGCTCAAGCGGTAGCGCGCTCGCCTGGCATGCGAGCCGCCCGGGTTCGATCCTCAGCACCACATACCAACAAAGATGTTGTGTCCTCCGAGAACTAAAAAATAAATATTAAAAAAAATTCTCTCTCTCTCCTCTCTCACTCTCTCTTTAAAAAAAAAAGGAAATACCATCTAGTACTTCAAAATGTGTTTAATATGGACTTCAATTGTGGTTAGGTAATAAAAAAAATGTTCCAGGTTTAGAATGTGATGGCAATGAGATTTGTGCTCAGGTTTCTTAATTTTAGGTGTACAGTGCTCTTCATTATTATCATTCTGTAGGTGAAGGTTTTGCTCATAGAATGGGAAAGTGAGTCTAGTGGTTAGGAAAACATTTGCATATGTTCTGGAGGATCTAGAGTAAAGTTTTTGAATTTAAGAAATTTCTTAGTGTTTTTCAACATGAATAAGTGTTCAGAAAACTTGTTTTCTAAGTTATATGATATGCACAATATAGCTAATAATTAAAAAAAACTGACTTTCTAAAAATACACCTTAAGTTTACATTTTCTTTTAATGTTTAGGATGTGTGAATTCAGTTGAAGTAGCTTGAATCAATATTATAAAGGAATAGCAAAGAGTTTAGAGAAATGTCATAAATATGAACAGTAGTAACCAATATTTCTCTAACGTCTTCCAACCAGGAGGTTAGAATGAATCTCAGATTAAAATTTCTTGTAAACTTTTTTTGAGTCCTATCTCATTTGCTAATAAACACATCTTTTCAAGCTGTATATTACTCTTTAGGATTCTCATTCTAAATCTCTTTATCAGAGAAATTGTCAAAATTTTTCCACTTTTCTTTTTTTTTCATTAGTAATTGTTCAGTTTTTATGTAGTGGTTTCTAACCATATTTGATTGAATTTCTTTTTATACAGTAATAAATGCTTTAGAAGTATTAACAAAAAAGTAAGCATAGTGCAATACAAATTAGTATTATCAGTTATTATTGGTATGAATAACATTCTATGTTGTAATTCTTATTGTAACCTATTCTTAATCCCTTTTCTTCTCTTTTTTGGCTTAAACTTACATTCAATGAATTGTCATGTCTTTTTGTTTATTTCTTCCCACCTTATTTTTATAAAAGAGATTTGTTCCTAAGATTCAATATTTCCTTGCAGAAAACATTTCTTCAGTCTGTTCTTCAGTCATTTTTGTTAACATTGCTGGGTTATTTAGTTAATCTTCTGTTTAGTAACTGTACCTTTTTCCTTCATCAATCATTGCCCCACAAACATATTCTTGTCAGTTCTTCTCTTTCTGGGAAGGAGTGGAATTTACATAATTATTTATCTTTAACTGTTTTTATCTTTAACTGATTTATCTTTAACTGGCTGAAAGTAATTTATGCTTTGTGTGATTCCAACCCATCTTAAAACTCTTAAAACTCAGGCCTCAGGTTTTTGCCACAAAAGATAGTTTGTACCGATACAACTTTTGAAAATACATTCAAACTATCACATGCAATTAATTTAATTTTTAAACATTAGTATTTTGTCTTTGAAAGAAAAAAATGTAAATTAGTGATTAAAAAAAACTTTAAATTACTAATTGATAAAATTTTTACCCCAGGTTATTTGGCTT
The DNA here is from genome assembly GCF_052094955.1 of Ictidomys tridecemlineatus. Lineage (NCBI taxonomy): Eukaryota > Metazoa > Chordata > Mammalia > Rodentia > Sciuridae > Ictidomys > Ictidomys tridecemlineatus. Next base: position 70,805,735 of record NC_135477.1, read on the forward strand.
AAGAGAACAGTCTATTGGATGTCAGTACTTGTGTAATAATCAGTTGGCAGTATTTTGAGCAACACTTTGCAGATCGCTGTATCATCTCTCATAAGCTTCACCCTATAAAAGTTGTAGGAGCAGAATTGGTGTTTGTACATTCAAATGAATTCAAAACCTATGCTTATTCTATTGTATCATGTGGTAATAGAGAATATTATAATTATTTTTATCAAGTTTTGTGTTTGTTAAACCAAATTAAACCAAGTAGAGAGTTTTTTCCCCTACCTAGAATATGACAAAAGAAAAAGGAAAATTACATAAAGCTTTTCAACAATCCCAAAGAGATGGTATATTTGAAAACAACTTATTCTTGTGCTACTCAGTGACTTGAAATTGAAGATGTTTTAAAGTACTCTTTTCTTTGTTTCTCTTGTCACAGAAGCAAAATATGGCACTGAGAAACCAGAAAATAGAATCTTGCTTGGAAACAGTAATTCTGACAGTCAAAAGGGAGAAATGACTGAAACCACACTTGTAAGATCCATCAGAGTAAAGAGCTTTTCTGATCCTTTCTTTTCATAATCTGACTCAAAATTAAGGTGTTTTTATAAACTCTTTATTTCTCAGCCTTTTTCACATATCATCTTCCATATGCATATGATGATGGAAAACATTCGAGTAAGAAATAAAAGACCTCCAAATCATAATAGAAAACAAGGATAGCAATAGGTCAGGTATATGTACAGGTCTAACCTTATAGATTTTTGTAGGAGTAAACAATCCTTAGTTATGCCATATGGAAGGGAAAACAATTAGAAAGCAAGCCAAAAAAAAAAAACCAACAAAAAAAGAAGAAACTAGCTTGATGAGTATAAAACTGAGAAAGAGGGATGCATAGGAAGAATTCATATTAGAGGGTCAAGATAAAGTAGCCATTGTTAACTGCTTTCACTGGATCAGAGGGGTGAGGAGGAGGGAAGGCAAAACAAAAGTACAGGGGAAAAAGATTGATCAAAATGTGTTATGTGTCTCTATTCATCTTCCACAAATATTCCCACTACTATGTTAATTATGCTGTACCAATAAAATAAAACAAATATATTTTTTAAAAACCCTGCTTTTACTATATCCTACAGATTCTGGGATGCTATGTTTTTATTCTTTTTGGTTCTGAAACTTTTTAAGTTTTTCCCTTGATACCTTTAAGAACCCATTTGCAATTGCAAAAGTACATTGTTCCTTCTCTATGTGTTTATACAGTTTCTGTGGTTTTTCTGGCTGCTGATATCTAATTTTCATTCCATTATGACATGATAAATTTGAGGGAATTTTGTTGTTTTGGTATTTCCTATGTACTAATATATGATCTATATATGCTTTATGTCCTAATATATGATCTTTTATAGAGAAAGTTCTATGTGCTGCTGAGAAGAATGTGTTTTTTCCTATTGTCAAATGAAATATTCTGTAGACATCTGTTAAGTCCATTTGATGTGAAATACAGCTGAACTCTAGGAACTCTGTTGATATTTTCACCTAGTTATTTCTGAGTGATGTATTGATGTTGTTATCCCTCATAGTCTTTTTGCCTGTCTGTCTCTTTTGGCTTAGTAGTATTTTTTAAAATAAAATTAGGTGCAATGTCATTCAGACATACATATATACTATCATTGATCTTATTGTTGGGTTGTTCCTTTGACCAATATGTAGTCACTTTGGGTAATTATTGCTTAAAGTCTTCTTTATTGAGTATGAGCATTGCTACTTTTTTTCCTTTGGCTTCCATTTGCATAGAATATCATTGTCCATCTTTTACTTTTATTCTGTGAGTGTCTGTCTGCCAGTCATGTGTGCTTCTTGCAGACAACATGTAGTTGGGACTTTTTGAATTAATTCAATATTCTAGCCTAAAATTGTTAATTAGAGAATTATGTTAATTTATAGTTAGTATTAATATAGAATAATTGTGTGTTGTTTTCTGTTATTTTGTTTTATTTCTAATATAGAATTCACTCCTAATTCTCATTTTAAAATATATTCTTGTAGTGAGATTTATTCTTTCCTATGCTCTCATAGTTGATTTTAATCTCCTTTGTCAAGAGCTGTGAGTGAATCTTTGCTTGGAACTGTGTAACCCTGGACAGCAAGATGCCTCTCCTGGGAATCTCTCCCTGTAAGAGTGCACAGAGAAACGACCATTTGTGGATGACTCCTGTTGATAGGCAGAATTCTGTGATTTTCATGGAATTTGCTAGTTTAAAAGCCTTGAATTCAAATCCCACTTGCCTGGAAGTAGAAGAGTTGGGCAAACTGATAAACCCCAACTAAGTTGTTAGGCTCACAAACTCCCTCCTGTTTACCTTGAAGAAGCCTTTTCCCAATGAATCCCTTTGATGTTTAAAGCCTATATAATATAATATGGAGGGGGATTCTCACTCATGGTTAAGCCAGACCCCAGCAGGGCTGGTTCACCCATGGCGTCCTGCTTTCACTTATAATCGAGTCTTTGTCTTTATTTCTAATAATTTCTTATTTTCCTAATTCACTCACCACCTGTGGTAGGAGAACTATTTGTTCACTGTGTATGTGGCTGCAATATTCCTTGTGTGTGTAGGATTCCTTTTCATCTCTTCTGCCATGACGTTGGCTTAGTGTCCAGGTATGCCCCGACTAGGACGGGCCAAGAAAGGTAAAGGTCAACTGGCACCCACACCCAGCCCTCCCTTGCCTGAGGACAATCAGATGCACCAGGGAGAACAGTCAAAGCGGGATCTCATTTATTGAAAAAACACACACAGCTAATATAATGTACAAAAGCCAATCAGGGTAAAGGACAGCAGGCGGGGGGGGGGGGGGGGGAGAATTTACATCTACACCCATCCTATAGGCAGAAATGGGAGCTGCCAGGGCAGAAGAGTTCTGAGCCTATCCTAGAGGTGGTCCCATTCTTCACCACAACCCATGGCAATGCCTTCTGGCTAATCCCTAGGTGCACTCTTAGCCAATGTGGCCCCAGGACTGGGAAGCTGGTAGCAGGCAGCAAGTTAACTTTCCTCTTTTCTGATGCAACATGCCCCACATTACATCATTCCCTACAGCTTAGTTGTCATAAATCCTTTTATTTTATTCTTATCTTGCAGGATATTTATTCTGCTTTTGAAAAAACAGCCTCTACCTCAGAGCAAAGCCTGTCTAAGAAAGAGACATGACCTTTGTCCTTGGAAAGACCCACAGAGCACCCCTAGGCATATTATCAACCTGCTAAGTTGTTTATCTACAAATAACAGGAGAGATCTGCTAGGCCAGGTGTCCCTGACTCAGTCAGGCTAGGTGGGGACCCATAGCAATCCCCTAGAAGCCACCAATCAGCATGAGACAGGGAAATACCTGGGATGCCAGATGACCCTCCCAGTAGTATATGGTATTGGGAAACCATGTAGTTCATCAAGAACACCCCTCTTGGAATAAACCAATCAGTTCAAATGAATCCCCCTCTTGTAGTAACCAATCATCAGTACCCAACTTATTCCCCCAGTAAATGTGCTAATCATATTTCCCCCAGTGAATGTGCTAATCATGTTTTAGAGTTGTTATTTGATTTTCTCACAGTGTGTGATGATTTGCCAAGAGATGCTATGATGTATGTGGGGGTCCCTGCCTTCTCCAAAGAATGTATAAAACTGCTGCAAACCCTGGGCTCAGGGCCTCTCAGTGTCACCAGTTGCTGTGTGTGCCCAGAGGACCCAGCTAGCTCAAAATAGACACCTCTTTGCTGCTTACATCGATCTTGGTCTCTGGTGTTCTTTTGGGGGGTCCAGAATTCGAGCATAAAACCTCCCTTCTCCTCTCTCCCCTTTTCCCTATCTAAAGCTCATCTATTTTTTTCCCATGCTCCCCCCACCCCGTCCCCATTATAAATCATCATCCTTGTATCAGACAATACAATCAGCATTTGGATTTTTAGGGTCTGCTTACTTCATTCAGCATTTTATTCTCCAACTTCATCCATTTACTTCCAAATGCCATGATTTTTTTCTCCTTTAATGGTGAGTGATATTCCATTGTGTATATATGCCACATTCTCTTCTTCCATTAATCTGATGAAGGGTATATCTAGGTTAGTACCACAATGTAGCTATTGTGAATTGTGCTGCTGTAAACATTGATGTGGCTGCCTCATTGTAGTATGCTACTTCTAAGTTCTTTGGGTATAAACCGAGGAGTGGGATACCTGGATCCAATGGTGGTTGCATTCCAAGTTTTTCAAGAAATCTCCATACTGCTTTCCATATTGGCTGCACCAATTTTCAGTCCCACCAGCAATGTGTGAAGGTGGCTTTCCCCCCCACTTTCTGTTGAAAACTTATTGTTGTTTTTATGCTTAACAGCTGCCGTTTTTTACTGGAGAGAGATGAAATCTTAGAGTAATTTTTTTATTTGCATTTCCCTAATTGCCAGAGATGTGGAATATTTTCTTATATATTTGTTGATTGATTGTATATCATTTTCTGAGTAATGTCTGTTCAATTCTTTGGCCCATTTATTGATTGGGTTATTTGTATTTTCAGTATTAAGAGTTTTGAGTTCTTTATATATTTATATAGATGAGTGCTCTATCTGATTTGTGTGTGGTAAAAATTTCCACCTGTTCTGCAGGCTCTCTGTTCACCTCACTTATTGTTTCTTTTGCAGCAAAGAAGCTTTTTAGTTGGAATCCACCTGATTTATTGATTCTTGATTTTATTTCTTGCACTATAGCAGTCTTATTAAGGAAGTTGGGGCCTAATCTCACATGATGAAGATTGGAGCCTACTTTTTCTTCTGTTAGACCCAAGGTCTCTGGCTTAATTCCTAGGTCCTAGTTCCACTCTGGATTGAGCTTTGTGCGTGGTGAGAGACTGGGGTTTTAATTTCATTTAATTGCCTATGGATTTCCATAGAATTTCTACCTCAGAGCAAAGCCTGTCCAAGGAAGGGACATGACCTTTGTTTTTAGAAAAAAAAAAAAACCAACAGCAGCAATGTGTGAAGTTGTCTTTTTCCCCCACTTTCTTTCGAAAACTTATTGTTGTTTGTATCCTTAACACCAGTCATTTTTACTGGAGAGAGATGAAATCTTAGAGTGATTTTTTATTTGCATTTGTCTAATTGCCAGAGATGTTGAACATTTTTTCATATATTGGTTGATTGTATATCATTTTCTGAGAAATGTCTGTTCAGTTCTTTGGCCTATTTATTCATTGGGATATGTGTTTTTTCGGTATTAAGAGTTTTGAGTTCTTTATATATATATTTATATAGATGACTGCTCTATCTGATTTGTGTGTGGTAAAAATTTCCACCTATTCTGCAGGCTCTCTTCACCTCACTTATTGTTTCTTTTGCGGCAAAGAAGCTTTTTAGTTGGAATCCATCTGATTTATTGATTCTTGATTTTATTTCTTGCACTATGGCAGTCTTATTTTGGAAGTTGCGGCCTAATCTCACATGATGAAGATTGGAGCCTACTTTTTATTCTGTTAGACCCAAGGTCTCTGGCTTAATTCCTAGGTCCTAGTTCCACTCTGGATTGAGTTTTGTGCATGGTGAGAGACTGGGGTTTTAGTTTCATTTTGTTGCCTATGGATTTCCAGTTTTCCCAGCACCGTTTGTTGAAGAGGCTATCTTACCTCCAAAGTATGTTTTGGGCACCTTGGTCTGATAGAAGATAATTGTAATTTAGTGAGTTAGTCTCCGTGTCCTCTATTGTGTACCATTGGTCTACCAGTCTGTTTATATACACAAGGGAATGTTACTCAGCAGTAAAAGAGAATACCATCATGGCATTTGCAGGTAGATGGATGGAGATGGAGGAGATGATGCTAAGTGAAGTCAGCCCATCCCAAACAAAGGAATGCCAAGTGTTTTCTCTGATATAAGGAGTCTGGGATGGGGAGCATGGGAGGAAGAGATGAACTCCAGATAGGGGAGAGGAGTGGGAAGGGAAGGTAGGGGGCAGGCGGTTAGAAATGATGTTGGAATGTGATGGACATCGTTATCCAAAGTACACGTATGAAAACATAAGTTGGTGTGAATATACTTTATCTACAACCAGAGTTGTGAAAAATTGTACATTCTGCTGTCATATATAAAAAAATTTAGTAATTAAAATAAAATAAAATTGATAGAATACAGAGAATAGTGGTTACCAGAGCCCAGGAAGGGCATAGGGGAGGGAACATGGCAAGAGGATGGTTAATAGGTATGGGGGGTGCCCTTGGATAAGAGAAATGACTTACTTTTAGTATTCCACAGCATGGTAGGATCGCTGTGACTGACAACAATATGAAATATTTCAAAATACCTGATTGGGGTTGTATCTCAGTGGTAGAATAATTGCTGAGTATGTACAATGCCCTGGGTGCAATCCTCAGTACTGGAAGGGGGAAACCTGATAGGGTTTTGAACATTCCCAAAACAAAGGAGTGATACATGTATGAGTGACATATATGCCAATTACCCTGATCTGATCATTATGTTTGGAACACAAGGATTCAGATGCCACAATGAAAACAACCCAATAAGATCAATGAACCCGTTCACACTGCGGGGCATATGGCAACGTACCCCTTAAAGTGTTCTGATGAAAGAGAAACTAAACTAGACTTTGGGAGGAAAGACCTGTGTTCTTGTAAGGTAATCCTTTTTTTTAATTTTTTTTTTTATTTTTTGGTACAGGGAATTGAACACAGGGGCACTCAACCAACCACCAAGTCACATCTCCAGCCATATTTTGTATATATATATTTTGTATTTTGAGACAGGGTCTCACAGAGTTGCTTAATGTCTCTCCAAGTTGCTGAGGCAGGCTTTGAACTCACGATCCTCCTGTCTCAGCCTCTAGAGCTGCTGGGCTGTCATCCTCTTTTTTATTTTAGTAGTCATTTTACCTACAGAGGCCTCAAGCCCATATTAGCAAACTTAGATTAATTTTATCTGCTTCCTGTATTTCACAGTAATGTTGGGGAACTCATGATTGTAGAGGTACAGAAACACTGAAGACCTTTAGTTATTTTTGCTTTTCAGTTTTTTCTTTCCTCTTTCAAGTCTTTGCTACATATACAGCACAATTCTGAGAAAATAGGAAACACAGGGCACAGTCCTGTCCCCTGGAACCTAACGAATCTGGGTAAAGAAACCATGAAACTACTGGAAGGTAATCCACTGTAAAGGTCCCCCAGAGGCAATAAGCTGGAATACAAAGGGAAGATTTTACTGAAGTTGCAACAGGGGTTCACTGGATGCTTTGTCTACATCCCTTGTGGCTTTGAAACTTACATGTTTCTTTTTTCCCCCACCTTCTCCTCCCTGATCTTCTTTGCCCTAACCTTCTCCTCCTGATTTTCTTTCCCCTACCCTTCTCCTCCCTGATCTTCTGTTTTTCTCTTCCCTAAACTTCTCCTCCCTGTTCTTTCCCCACTCCCTGGTCTCCTCCTCTGGGCTCTTCTTTTCTTTCCTCTTTTCTGATGCAACATGCCTCACATTACATCATTCCCTACAGCTTAGTTGTCATAAATCCGTTTATTTTATTCCTGTCTTGCCGGCTCTTTATTCCTGCTTTTGAAAAACCAGGCTCTACCTCAGAGCAAAGCCTGTCCAAGAAAGGGACATGACCTTTGTTTTTAGAAAAACCCACAGAGCACTCTTAGGCACATTCCCATCCTGCTAAGTTGTTTATCTACAAATAACAGGAGAGGTCTGCTGGGCCACATGTCCCTGACTCAGTCAGGCTAGGTGGGGACCCCTAGCAACTCCCTAACAGCCACCAATCAGCTGTTAATCAGCTGGAAATACCTGGGATGCCAGATGACCCTCCCAGTAGTTTATGGTATTGGGAAACCATGTAGTTCAGCAGGAACACCCCTTTGGCATAAACCAATCAGTTCAAATGAATCCCCCTCTTGTGGTAACCAATCATCATACCCAACTTGTTCCCATCAGTGAATGTGCTAATCATGTTTTAGAGTTGTTATTTGATTTTCCCGAAGTGTGTAATGATTTGCTAAGAGATGCTATGATGTATGTGGGGGTCCCTGCCTTCTCCAAAGAATGTATAAAACTGCTGCAAACCTGGGCTCAGGGCCTCTCAGCGTCACCAGTTGCTGTGTGCGCCCAGAGGCCCCAGCTACCTCAAAATAGACACCTCTTTGCTGCTTACATTGGTCTTGGTCCCTGGTGGTCTTTGGGGGGTCCAGATTTTGAGCATTAAACCTCCCTTCTCCTCTCTCCCCTTTTCCCTATCTAAAGCTCATCTATTTTTCCCATGCTCCCCCCACCCCATCGCCATTATAAATCATCATCCTTTTATCAGACAATACATTCTACATTTGGATTTTTAGGGTCTGCTTACTTCACTCAGCATTTTATTCTTCAACTTCATCCATTTACTTGCAAATGCCATGAATTTTTTCTCCTTTAATGGTGAGTGATATTCCATTGTGTATATATGCCACATTTTTTTCATCCATTTATCTAATGAAGGGTATATCTAGGTTGGTTCCACAATGTAGCTATTGTGAATTGTGCTGCTGTAAACATTGATGTGGCTGCATCGTTGTAGTATGCTACTTCTAAGGCCTTTGGGTATAAACCCAGGAGTGGGATGCCTGGATCCAATGGTGGTTCCATTATGAGTTTTCCAAGGAATCTCCATACTGCTTTCCATATTGGCTGCACCAATTTTCAGTCCCACCAGCAATGTGTGAAGGTGCCTTTTTACCCCACTTCCTTGTGAAAAATTATTGTTGTTTTTAATCCTTAAAGAGCTGCCAGAGATGTTGAGCATATTTTTTCATATATTTGTTGACTGATTGTATATCATTTTCTGAGAAATGTCTGTTCAGTTCTTTGGCCTATTTATTCATTAGGATATGTGTTTTTTCGGTATTAAGAGTTTTGAGTTCTTTATATAGATTTATATATATATTTATATATATATAAATCTGTATAAAGATATATATTTATAGATTTATATATATATTTATATAGATGACTGCTCTATCTGATTTGTGTGTGGTAAAATTTCTTCCTATTCTGTAGGCTCTCTGTTCACCTCACTTATTTTTTCTTTTGCTGCAAAGAAGCTTTTTAGTTGGAATCCATCTGATTTATTGATTCTTGATTTTATTTCTTGCACTATAGCAGTCTTATTAAGGAAGTTGGGGCCTAATCTCACATGATGAAGATTATAGCCTACTTTTGCTTCTGTTAGACCCAAGGTCTCTGGCTTAATTCCTAGGTCCTAGTTCCACTCTGGATTGAGTTTTGTGCATGGTGAGAGACTGGGGTTTTAGTTTCATTTTGTTGCCTATGGATTTCCAGTTTTCCCAGCACCGTTTGTTGAAGAGGCTATCTTTCTCCAAAGTATGTTTTGGGCACCTTGGTCTGATAGAAGATAATTGTAATTTAGTGGGTTAGTCTCCGTGTCCTCTATTGTGTACCATTGGTCTACCAGTCTGTTTATATACACAAGGGAATGTTACTCAGCAATAAAAGAGAATACCATCATGGCATTTGCAGGTAGATGGATGGAGATGGAGGAGATGATGCTAAGTGAAGTCAGCCCATCCCAAACAAACGGATGCCAAGTGTTTTCTCTGATATAAGGAGTCTGGGATGGGGAGCATGGGAGGAAGAGATGAACTCCAGATAGGGGAGAGGAGTGGGAAGGGAAGGTAGGGGGCAGGCGGTTAGAAATGATGTTGGAATGTGATGGACATCGTTATCCAAAGTACACGTATGAAAACATAAGTTGGTGTGAATATACTTTATCTACAACCAGAGTTGTGAAAAATTGTGCATTCTGCTGTCATATATAAAAAATTTAGTAATTAAAATAAAATAAAATTGATAGAATACAGAGAATAGTGGTTACCAGAGCCCGGGAAGGGCATAGGGGAGGGACCATGGCAAGAGGATGGTTAATAGGTATGAGAGGTGCCCTTGGATAAGAGAAATGACTTACTTTTAGTATTCCACAGCATGGTAGGATCGCTGTGACTGACAACAATATGAAATATTTCAAAATACCTGATTGGGGTTGTATCTCAGTGGTAGAATAATTGCTGAGTATGTACAATGCCCTGGGTGCAATCCTCAGTACTGGAAGGGGGAAACCTGATAGGGTTTTGAACATTCCCAAAACGAAGGAGTGATACATGTATGAGTGACATATATGCCAATTACCCTGATCTGATCATTATGCTTGGAACACAAGGATTCAGATGCCACAATGAAAACAACCCAATAAGATCAATGAACCCGTTCACACTGCGGGGCATATGGCAACGTACCCCTTAATGTGTTCTGATGAAAGAGAAAATAAACTAGACTTTGGGAGGAAAGACCTGGATTCTTGTACCGTAATTCTTTTTTTCTGGTTTGTTTTTTGTTTTTTGTTTTTTTTTTTTGGTACAGGGAATTGAACTCAGGGGCACTCAACCACTAAGTCACATCCCCAACCATATTTTTTATTATATATATATATTTTATTTTGAGACAGGGTCTCACAGAGTTGCTTAGTGCCTCTCTAAATTGCTGAGGCAGGCTTTGAACTCACGATCCTCCTGTCTCAGCCTCCAGAGCCGCTGGGCTGTCATCCTCTTTTTTATTTTAGTAGTCATTTTACCTACAGAGGCCTCAAGCCCATATTAGCAAACTTAGGTTAATTTTATCTGCTCCCTGTATTTCACAGTAACATTGGGGAACTCACGATTGTAGGAGTACAGAAACACTGAAGACCTTTAGTTATTTTTGTCTTTACACTTTTTTTTTCCTTTTCCTTTTTCAAGTCTTTGCTATGTATACAGCACAATTCTGAGAAAATAGGAAACACAGGGCATGGTCCTGTCCCCTGGAACTTAACGAATCTGGGTAAAGAAACCATGGAACTACTGGAAGGTAATCCACTGTAAAGGTCCCCCAGAGGCAATAAGCTGGAATACAAAGGGAAGATTTTACTGAAGTTGCAACAGGGGTTCACTGGATGCTTTGTCTACATCTCTTGTGGCTTTGAAACTGACATGTTTGTTTCTCTTTTCCCCCACCTTCTCCTCCCTGATCTTCTTTGCCCTAACCTTCTCCTCCTGATTTTTCTTTCCCCTACCCTTCTCCTCCCTGATCTTCTGTTTTTCTCTTCCCTAAACTTCTCCTCCCTGTTCTTTTCCCCCTCCCTGGTCTCCTCCTCTGGGTTCTTCTTTTCCCTAATCTTTTCCTTCCTGTTCTCTCCTCCCTGATCTCACTTTCTCTGAATCACCTCTATAAAAACCCCCTACTCCTGCTGAGGTGAGAACCGTCGTTTCTCCTTCGCTGGCCAAGCAATAACCATCCTTTCTCCTTCTCAAGAACGTTTTCTCTCTCGCTGGATTGGCATCAAGGCAAGGACAGCTTTCTACGCCAGGGACAGCTTTCTAGACCAAAGACAGCGTCCCACCACAAGGACTGGAGTACAGGACCATGGAGCCAGAGAAGAAGACCGGGAGGCTGAACAGCCAGAGGAGACGGGTCCCCGACTGGCTCATGGGGAAGCCCGAGGCCAGGATACCCCGTTCGGATCTCGTAGACAGGCAGCCCGAGACCAAGAGAGCCCGGTTTTCTGGCATCGTAATGGCCGAAAACTGTGAAATAACCCACGAACAGCTATGTGAGCTGCTCAAGTATGCAGTTCTGGCTGCGCCCGTCATTGAGAGACCCAGGTGGTGCCAGCTTCTGTACGGAAAGCGACTGAGCAGAACAGTGGTTGTCATCCTTCAGGGGATGAGTCAACTCCACTTCTACAGGTTCTATTCGGAGTTTGGATTTCTCCGAAAAGCCTTCAGGCATAAATTCCGCTTGCCTCCTCCATCACCGACTTTTCTAGCTGATGTTATGGGGCTACCAAATCAAAGGGCTGGATATCTGCCCAAGACCACGGGAGGATCTGTACCATGTGCCGGTCCAAAACCCAAGGTCGACCTGCAGAAGGACCCGGTCATTCAAAAGTATGGCTCTCAGAAGGTGGGCTTGCTGCGATGCCTTCTGACAGAGGAGGAAATGAGGACCTTTGACTTTCCCTTACAAGGTTCTCCTGACTGTGAGAACTTTGTAATGACCAGATGTGATGGGTCTGTCACAGAGAACAGCCCTCTCTTTGGGCTGGACGGAGAAATGTGCATCACGTCCAAGGGGAGAGAACTAACCCGCATCTCACTGGTTGCCGAAGGAGGCTCGTGTCTCCTGGATGAGTTGGTGAAGCCCGATGAGGAGATTGTGGACTACGCCACCTGCTATTCGGGGATCACGGAGGAGATGCTTAAGCCGGTGACGACGAAACTGAAAGACATTCAGAGGCGGTTAAAAGCACTGCTTCCTCCTGATGCGGTCTTGGTAGGCCATTCCCTAGACGTGGATCTCCGGGCACTGAACATGATCCACCCATATGTCATCGACACCTCGTTGCTTTATGCCAGAGAGTGGGGCAGAAGATTCAAGCTCAAGTTCTTGGCCAAGGCTGTATTGGGGAAGGACATTCAACGTTCGGAAAGGGATGGTCATGATCCCACAGAGGACGCTGCCGCGACCCTTGAATTGGCTCAATACTTTCTCAGGTATGGCCCAAAGAAGATTGCAGAACTCAATCTGGAGGCGCTGTGGAGAGCCCAAGACCCAAGAAATGTCAGAGAAAAGGTCCACTACACCTACAGAGGTGCTTTAAGATCTTTTGATCCGGGGCATCACAAGCTCCTTTTTCTATCCCGAGAGACAGACGATATTGAACTCCCGTCTCCTGAAGATTGTGAGACTATTAAGTGCCTTTCCAACAGAGAGGTCTTTGAGCAGGCCAGAAGGCAAGTGCGCCTGTACCCCTTCAGCATTATTCGGTTCTCTTTGGAGCCTTTTTCACCTCTCCTCACTGAGGAAGTGAGCCAAAGGATGCAGATCAAGTGGACAGAGATGTCCACTGTCTATGCTGGGCCATTGAGCAAAGATTGGAACCTAAGTGCTCTGAAGAGGCTGTTTAGGAGCTTTGGCCCAGTTCGTACAATGACTGCCGTTCTGGAACCGCATCAGCCTCATCTCTCCATAGAGTATGAAGTCCTGGAAGCTGCCCAGCTGGCCATCGAGTGCTTGAATGGCGTTCCCGTGGAAGGTGTATACATAAAGGTACAGAGACCAGTGACAGAACTCACTCTCGATTGTGACACACTGGTTAAGGAGCTGGAAGGAGATCCTGAGAACCGAGAAACCATTTATCTGTCTGGAGTAGGTAAAGATTTCTTAGGACATGTTCAGGAACTACCAAGCCTCTTTGGTGGCCTGGAAGCTGTGATCGTGCCTCCAGATGCTCAAAGCGGGAAACAGGAAAAATACTGTTTCCTGAAGTTCAAAACTTTTGGCAATGCCCAGAGGGCCCTCCATGTCCTCACAGGCAAGGACTGGAAGCTGAAAGGCAGGCAGGCCCTAACCCCCAGGCACCTGCACGCGTGGCTTAGGAGCTCACCACCTGAATCAAGAAGGCCCGCAGGTCTGCGAGTGAGACCTCCTCCCTCGGAGCGGGAGACCTTGCAGAATTTACATGTGGAAAACGCAAAGAGTGCAGCCAGGCGTTGGAGCCGCAAGATTGGAAGGCTCTACCGAAGCCTGAGCCCCGGTACCCTTTGTGTTATCCTCCTGCCAGGAACCACTAGCCCTCATGGATCCCTCTCTGGCCTAGGACTCATGGGAATAAAAGATGAAGAAGAGGAAAGCACTGGACCAAGCGTGGGTTTGTGAGTCGGCTTGCCACTTGCCTTTTCTCATCCTTCCTGGGCGATGGTCAGGCTGCAGCTTCTTCAAAGACTGCTGGGCCTCTTGGTTGAGTGGACAGCTTTGTGTGGGAAGTTGGTGTGCCGGCTAACGGGTCTAATCCACTTACATGGCATGCACAAGCATTTCAATAAATGCCTAAAATTCAAGCCTTTCCTCATCTTAAGACAGGGTGGGTGGGGGAACGGGAATGTAAAATGGAAAAAAAAATGTAAAATGGAAACAAATACAACTTATACAATTAAACCAAAATAAATGTAAATGTGTTTGATATCTTCGGACGTTTAACATCCTATTCCTGCTATGTGACATTTTAAAAGTGTGATGGGATCTGAGTGGAGCGAATGAGCCCAGTGGTTATGTGGTTGAGTCTCGGAAACTGGTAAGCCTTGCAGCGTGGCTGACCATCTAGCTGAAGGGCAGATTGCAGAATTCAAAGAAGCTTTCCCACTATTAGACAAGGAACGGGGATGGAACTATAGTATACTAACAAAGGAATTGGGAAGTGTAATGAGATGATCTCTTGGGTGGAATCCCACAGAAGTCCGAGTTACAGGACAGGATTAAGGGAGTAGCTGCTGGTGATAATGGCAAAATTGACTTCCCTGAATTTCTGACAATGATGGCAAGAAAAAGGAAACACAGATGTAGGGCACAGGGCACAATGTAACATGTGGGGCATGTTGCATCAGAAAGGAGGAAAAACCGAACTTGCTGCCTGCTTCTGGGTGGGTCCTGGGGCCACCTGTGGCTAAGAAAGCGCCTGGGGATCAGCCAGAAGGCGTTGCCTGGGCTGGGAGGAAAAACCAGATGACCTCTAGGATAGGCTCAGAACCCTTCCGCCCTCTGGACAGCTCGGGGGCTCCCATTATGGCCTGTGAGATGGGTGTACACGTGAACTCTCCCCACCCTGCCGACCTTTATCCTGATTGGCTCCTGTGCCTTGTATTAGCTCTGTGTGTTTTCTCAATAAACTGAGATCCTGCTTTGACTGGTCTCCCTGGCTTGTCTGATTGTCCTCCCTTGGGGGAGGGCTGGATGGGGAGGGGTCAGTTGGCCCTTCCTTTCTTGGTTCCTCATGGTCCGGGCGTGCTCTCCCAATCTCTCCTGCAGGTCAGGAGGGAAGCGGGTGGGGTGGGGTGGGGCTAAAATCTCCGACATCTGGCGCCAAATGTGGGGCATTAAGAAGTCTGTTCACCCAAAGTGAGAGTATCGCCAAGCCAAGAGAGTTTCGAGGTAGGGGTCTCCCCGAAAAGATGGGGCAATCTCACACTAAGTATGAGACCAGTATTGGGAAGCCATTGGTGAGGAGCGACTTTGGTCACAACGAGTCAGTCTTCTCACTGCCCAGGAGGAGAAAGGCTTAAAGCCTCACAATGACAATGGCCTCCTAGACCCTTTTGATGCCTGGCCTGGTCCTCTGGGTCCCGCACCAAGTGCTCCTGTCCTGGAACACTCGGTAGACAAGTCGGGAAGGGGAGAGGCCTATGCCATATTGTCACCCCTCCCCCCAAGGAAATTCTCCACCCTCTTGTGAGAACCTGGAAAAGCTGGTTCAGCTGCCTTCTTGCAACACCAGTGATGACTCACCCCCATTGTGTATGGCCCTGTCTTGTTAAGACCAGCAATGAGATGACTCATCCCCATTGTGTATAGATTTCTTGGTAAATGCTAACCCTGGGGGCAATAGAGCGGCCTGCCTTATGGTATTCCTGGGAGGCCCAAGATTTATTTATAGAAGCTCAATTCACAATAGCTAAACTATGGAACCAACCTAGGTTGGATAAAGAAAATGTGGTATGTAATATTTGATGGAATATCACTCAGTTTTAAAGAAGAAGGGAATTATGGTATTTCTGGGTAAATGGAGTTGGAGAACATCATGCTAAGCGAAATAAGCCAATCCCATAAAACCAAAGGCCGAATGTGTTCTCTGATATGTGGATGCTAATTCACAGTCAGGGCCAAGGTGCTAGGGAAGAATAAAGTTACTTTAGATTAGGTAGAAGAGAGTGAAGGGAAGGGAGGGGTATGGAGATAGGAAGAATAGTAGAATGAAACAGACATTATTACCTTACATACACGTATGACTGCATGACCAATGTGATCTGACAACATGTACAAGAAGAAAAATGAGGAATTATACCCTATTTATTTATGATATATCAAAATGCATCAATGCATTCTACTGTCAGGTATAACTAATTAAAACAGATTTTAACAATTTTTTTTTAAAAGAAAATTTCTACTCATTCAAGAAAGAAATCCATAGTCACTGCCCTTTTTTTGGACAAAATTTATTGACAAAATACATGTGGTCATTTACGCTTAAGTTGCATAACATGATGTTTTGCTATATATGAATGTTGTGAAATAATAGCTCAAATCATCTAACATGTCTATCACTTCAGAATAGTTAACATTTTCTTTTCTTTGTTAGATTTTTGTAGTGGGAATACCTAAGGTCTACCAGTCAAGAAAAGTCCAGGAGCAGATTGATTCTCAGCCGAGTTCTATAAGACCTTCAGAGGAGAATTAACAACAATACTGCTCTAAATGTTTCATGGAATATGAAAAGGAGAGAACCCTGTGAAGCTGATATCACTCTGATACCAAAACCATACAAACACACATCAAGGAAAGAAAACTTCATACCAATATCCACCATGAACATCGATACAAAAATTCTCAATACAATTCCGGCAAATAGCATTCAAAAACATATTAAAAAGATAGCGTGCCTCAATGAAGTGGGGCTCACATACAGAAATCAATAAACATAATTCATCACATCAATATACTTAAAAACAAGAATAATATGATCATCTCAATAGAGGCAGAAACAGCATTTGACAAATTCAGCACCCCTTCATGTTCAAAACACTAGAAAAACTAGGAATAGATGGAACAGACCTCAACCTCATAAAAGCTATATAAGCAAACCCCAAGGTCAGCATCATCCTAAACAGAGAAAACTGGAAAGCATTCCCTCTAAAAACTAGAACAGGGATGTCCTCTTTCAAATCAGTAGACTTTTCTAAGGCACTTTAACATGTCTCCAAACACCAGAGGAAAAATCACTTAGAACACTGCGCCTACCTCAACTAATTGTTTCAGAGCTTCCTGCCACCCGCTTTCTGCCTAGCTGGCCTCCATATCTAGCAAGGTCCCTGGCTCTGGGCGGTATCCACGTTCATGATTCCTCCTATGCCCCTTACTTACATGACACTGCCCAGATCCTGCCTGTGTCTGTCCTGAAGGTCCAGTTAGAGGCTCAGAACCAGCCCAAGGACTCCGTTGCAATAAAGCAGTGCTGGCAGATAAGTATTTGCAAAACACAGCCACTTTCAGGTGAGTCATCTGCTCAGTGGCTTACTCCATCAAGGAGCTTCCTGCATCTCTGGGCCTAGCTGTAGTGTAAGCATGAGCCACAAAGAGATCTATGCTATTTTCTTGTAAAGCCTGATTCAAATGTTCTTCTCCGTTTTGGTTTTACTGCTTTTCATCCTTATGTTTTAATGTTATGAGTGTAGATGATAAATATTTAAACAGGATGCATATAAGGTTAACAACAACAAAAAAAGGTCTCCTTCCATCACTTCCTCACTTTCACAGAAGCAATAATGGTACCAGTTCCAGAAATGTTCATTGCATCTATAAGTACATCTCTGCACACATACATCCCCTCATTTTCAATAAATAGCACTGTGTACACCCTTCTGCCCTTGGTTCTTGTCACCCTATATCTTAGAGATTGTCTTACCTCAGTGGACATATAGTTTTTCCCTTTCTTCTTAGCAGTCATACAATATTCCATTATAAAATGTCTCATAATTTTTTCTATATTTTACTTACTTCATGATGCATTTTTAAATTTTTATTTATTCTGATTTGTTATATATGACAGCAGAATGCAATTCAATTCATATTACACAAATAGAGCACAATTTTTCATGTCTCTGGTTGTATGCCAAGTAAAGTCACACCATTTGTGTTTTCATACATGTACTTAGGGTAAAGATGTCTGTCTCATTCCACCATCTTTCCTACCTCCGTGCCCCTCTGAAAAACCAGCTTCTACCTCAGAGCAAAGCCTATCCAAGGAAGGGACATGACCTTTTTCCTTGGAAAGACCCACAGAGCACTCCTGGGCACATTCCCACCCTGCTAAGTGGTTTATCTACAAATAACAGAAGAGATCTGCTGGGCCAGGTGTCCCTTACAGGCTAGCTGGGGACCCATAGCAACCCACTAGCAGCCACCAATCAGCATGAAACAGGGAAATACCTGGGATGCCAGATGACCCTCCCAGTAGTTTATGGTGTTGGAAAACCATGTAGTTCATCAAGAACACCCCTCTTGGCATAAACCAATCAGTTCAAATGAATCCCCCTCTTGTAGTAACCAATCATCAGTACCCAACTTGTTCCCTCCAGTGAATGTGCTAATCATGTTTTAGAGTTGTTATTTGATTTTCTCACAGTGTGTGATGATTTGCCAAGAGATGCTAGGATGTATGTGGGGGTCCCTGCCTTCTCCAAAGAATGTATAAAACTGCTGCAAACCCTGGGCTCGGGGCCTCTCAGCGTCACCAGTGGCTGTGTGTGCCCAGAGGACCCAGCTAGCTCAAAATAGGCACTTTACTGCTTACATCGATCTTGGTCTCTGGTGGTCTTTTGGGGGTCCCAAATTTGAGAATAACACTTTGATTCTGAAGAGTTTCTTTGATGTATATAGCAATGCAGGTTTGGCAGTATTTCTCTTTCAATGCTTGAAATATGCCATTGCATGTGCTCTGACCTTTGGATTTATTCTGATTTCTGAGCATTTTTAGGTGACTTGGTACTTCACTTGAGTTTTTAAAAAAATCTTCCCTTACAACTTCTTCCCAGGTTTGTAGGGATCATCCACTGGCATGGCCTGCACCTGCTGCACTTTTGGCAGGGCAGCTGGCCAGGGAATTCTCAGGGCTCAGGGAAGACACAGGCTCAGGTGCACCAGCATTGGATCCAGAGCTGGCTGTTGCCATGGATTTCAAAGGGTTCAGGAAAAATCCTTGCACATTTGACTTGGAAGCAATGTTTCAGCAAACTGGAAGAACAATTGTAGGAAGAACATGGAAAACACTAGGGAAACCAGTATTTCTAAGGCTAGGCCAGAGGTGGCTCCCAGAGCAGTATACACCACTGACTGATGATCCAGACAGTATGGAAAATTAAGACAGAGGGAATGTGACTACTGCTGTTGAATCCCTGAATTAATGAGTTGTATTAAACATTTAACGAAGGCCTCGATTTCCAGAGCAGTTAGATACCAGATAGTTGGAAGTTCTGGGTACCCCTTCAGGATCTTCAGAGAAGTCTGACTTCTCTCCTTTGGATTTGATTCACCTCATTCTTACACTAGAGGAAGGACTAGCAATCACACAGACTGGACTCCTGGAAACTTTTAATTTAAATGAACATGTTATGGTACTTTTCTGTAAGGAAAAAAAAAGGGAGGCACAGAGACAACATGCAGAGGAAGGAAACATGGCAGAATGGCTGAAGGGCCAAGCTGCCAAGCTGCCAGGTTGATTTATATCAATATGTTACTTTAGGTCATTGGCATAATTGGTACATATTGTTCATTGTATTGCTAGGCAGGTTCCAGACTTAGCAACATTATGCAGTTTATTCCTCAGTTACATACTAAGTTGCAATATGCAATGTTAGGAGCTTTGTGTATCTCTCAAGAAAGTCTATTGTATTGGGATTCCACCTCTTGTGTCCCCTTCTTCCTCCGGGAGAAGTCTTTTCTGCTGTCCTTCTAATTTCTACTCTGAAAAAAAAAAAAGAAAAGAAAGTCTATTGTATTAAGTTACTGTTATGTGGACAGGTTTAGGCTCAGTGAAACATTCTGGTTGTCCAACCAGAGAGTTCCTTTATTCCTAGGAGCTGTGTGCCTAAGATCAAGTTCAGGGCTGATAAGACTCTAGCGGCATTGCCACAGCAGCTGGACATAGCACATGTATTGGTTATCTTGCTAGTTCCTAGGAGAAACTGCAGGACATTCTAAGGGTGGGAAATAAAGTGCCAGTTACCCCCTGGGAGTTTGCTCACCAGAGGAACGCTTCCCTGTATATTGCCATGGTCAGAATCTCTCTACTTTTCATTAGTTGTAAATGAAAAATGGTTTAGTAGCAATATGTAATATTTGGACAGTGAACTTGAAGCAAAATATTTTTTTGGTATTTGGAAGAAAGACTTTGTGGTAAAACTACATTTATAGGGGTTGGGGTTGTGGCTCAGCAGTAGAGCATTCACTCACCTAGCACGTGTGAGGCCCTGGGTTTCATTCTTGGCACCACATAAAAATAAATAAAAAGGTATTGTGATGATCTACAACTAAAAAATAAATATAAAAAAATACAGGTATATACATATTCTTTTTAGAAAATCTTCATTGTTATTATGTAAATTTATCAAAACCACAAGAAAACTTATGAACTTTTACCTGTCACTCAGATTTTAACTAACAATTCATAGCTACTATGACTTTTGCTTTTATTTTCTGATTATTTTGAAGCAAACTCTGGATATATTGTTTAATCAATAAGTAGTTTAGTATGTATCATAATGCTATAGGTATCCTTTTAATAAATATAGCCAAAATGCCATCTAAGCTATAGCAAAAAAAAAAAAAAAACAAACCAAACAACAACAACAACAAAAAACAACCAACCAACCAACAAAAAACTCCACCTTTCCTTTTTTTTTACACAATTCACTCAATATTCCTAACACCAACTGTGTGGGAGTTTTGCCTCAGATATCAAGAATTTCTTTTGTGGACATCAATTGGGTTTATAGTAGTTCTTTTCATTTATTTATTTATTTTTTACTTTTTATAAACTTTATTTTTTAATTTGTTGTAATTAGTTATACTTTACAGTAGAATGCATTTTGACACCTCATGCATAAATGGAGAATAACTTCTTATTCTTCTGGTTGTACATGATATAGAATCACCTCAGTCATGTAAGCATATATGTACATAGGGTAATTATAAGGGCTCTGTCTCATCCAGAGAAGAGATCCACAGAACAAGGTAGAGGAGAATTTGGCTGCGGAGTCACTAATCAAGACCTCCGGAGACCAAGCAGGAAGCAGGTCTGATTTTATTGCGCAGTTAATATATATATATATATACATACATACATATACATACATACACACACACACATACTCAAGCATTAGCTAAGCAGATTATAGGCAACCACCAGTTCAATTTCTGCTAACCATCCTTGCAGTGACCAATTGAGGAGTGGGCCATGGAGCAAGCACAGGGACTGCAACACATGGCCTCATACCTGGGGCTGTGCCTATAGGGTAAGCGGCCTGCCACCACATGGGATGCCCTTAATGTATACCATGAATGCGGTACTCCACGCATGTGGTACTCCATGCACTTTTCCCCACAGGTAATAATGCCTAATTCATTTTACTACCCTTCCTACCCCGATAGCCTCTCCACTCCCTTTACTCCCCTCTGCTTAATCCAAAGCATCTACCTTTCCCCCTAGCTCCCCTACCTCTTATTGTGAATTAGTATCCGCATATCAAAGAAAATGTTCAGCCTTGGGTTTGGGGGGATTGGCTTATTTTGCTTAGCATGTTATCTTCCAACTCCATCCATTCACCTCAAAATGTCATAATTTCATTCTTCTTTAAGGCTGAGTAATATTCCATTGTGTATATATACCACATTTTCCTTATCTATTCATCTATCGAAGAGCATCTAGGTTAGTTACACAGACTATTGTGAATTGAGCTGCCATAAACATAGATGTGGCTGTGTCACTGTAGTATGCTGATTTTAAGTATTTGGGGTATAAACTGAGGAGTGAGATAGCTGGGTCAAATGGTGGTTCCATTCTACATTTTCTGAGGAATCTCCATATTGCTTTCTATAATGTTTACACCACTTTGCAGTCCCACCAGCAATGTATGAGAGTACCTTTGTTACCACATCATTGCCAAAACTTATTGTTGCTTGTATTCTTGAAAATTGACATTGTGGCAAGAGTGAGAGGAAATCATAGAATATTTTAAATTTGTATTTCACTAATTGCTAGAGATGTTGAACACTTTTTCATATTTGTTGATTGAATGTATTTCTTACTCTGTGAAGTGTCTATTCAGTTCCTTAGCCCATTTATTGACAGTGTTATTGGGGGATTTTTAGTGTTGAGTCTTTTGAGTTCTTTATATATCCTGGAGATTAATGCTGTATCTGAGGTGCATGTGATAAAGATTTCCTCCTATTCTGTAGGTTCTCTGTTCACATTATTGATTTTTTCCAAGGATGATAACATCCCATTTATTGATTCTTGATTTTACTTCTTGTGCTTTAGGTTTCTTGTTAAGGAAGTAGGTTCCTAAGCAAACATGATAGATTTGGACCTACTTTTTCTTTTATTAAATGCAGGGTCTTTGTTATAATGCCTAAGTCTTTGATCCACTTTTGAGTTGATTTTTGTGCCTTTGTCTAGTATGAGATAACTGTATTATACAGATTTGTCTCTGTGTCCTCTATTTTGTTTTATTGGTCTATGGGTATGTTTTGGTGTCAATTCCATGACATTTGTGTTAATATGGCTCTGTAGTATAGTTTAAGGTCTGGTATTATGATGCCGCCTACTTCACTTGTTAAGGATTTCTGTGTCTCTTATTTTTCCAAGTAAATTTCATGACTGCCTTTTCTATTTCTACGAAGAATGACATTGGGATTTTCATAGGAATTCTGTTAAATCTGTTTAGCACTTTTGGTATTATGGCCATTTTGACAAAGTTAATTCTGCCTATCCAACAACATGGGATATCTTTCCACTTTCTGACATCTCCTTCAATTTCTTTAATTGGATGAATTTAGTTGGATGCTCTAAAGTTGTTATTGTAGAGGTCTTTCACCTCTTTTGTTTTGCAAGGCAAGCACTCTATCATCTGAGCTATATCCCCAGCCACAAAATTATAATTATCTTACATTAGACAAAGGTGCCAAAAACATGCACTGGAGAAAAGATAGCATCTTCAACAAATGGTGCTGGGAAAACTGGAAATCCATATGCAACAAAATGAAATAAAACTCATATCTCTCACCATGCACAAACTTAACTTAAAATGGATCAAGGACCTAGGAATTAAACCAGAGACTCTGCATCTAATAGAAGAAAAAGTAGACCCTAATCTTCATCATGTGGGATTAGGCCCCAACTTCCTTAATAAGACTCCTATAGTGCAAGAATTAAAACCAAGAATCAATAAATGGGATGAAATCAAGCTTTTTTTCTGAGCAAAAGAAACAATCTGTGAGGTGAAAAGAGAGCCTACATTCTGGGAGCAAATTTTTACCCCTCATACATCAGATAGAGCAATAATGTCTAAGGTATATAAAGAACTCAAAAAGCTAAGCACAAAAAAAAAAAAGAAAGAAAGAAACAAGTAACCCAATCAATAAATTGGCCAAGGACCTGAACAGAAACTTCTCAGAAGATGATATACAATCAATCAACAAATATATGAAAACAAAATGTTCATCATCACTAGCAATTAGAGAAATGCAAATCAAAACTACTCTAAGATATCATCTCACTCCAGTCAGAATGGCAGCTATTATGAAGACAAACAATAAGTGTTGGCGAGCATGTAGGGGAAAAGGCACACTCATACAGTGCTGGTGGGACTGCAAATTGGTGCAGCCAATATGGAAAGCAGAATGGAGATTTCTTGTAAAATTGGGAATGGAACCACCATTTGACCCAGCTATTCCTCTCCTTGGTATATACCCAAAGGACTTAAAAACAGCATACTACAGGGACACAGCCACATCAATGTTTATAGCAGCACAATTCACAATAGCTAAACTGTGGATCCAACCTAGATTCCCTTCAATAGATGATAGATATAAAAAATGTATCATATATACATAATGGAATATTACTCAGCAATGAAAGAGAATAAAATTATGGCATTTGCAGGTAAATGGGTGGAGTTAGAGAAGATAATGCTAAGTGAAGTTAGCAAATCCCCAAAACCAAATGCCAAATGTTTTCTCTGATACAAGGAGGCTGATTTATAGGGGGGTAGGGAGGGAAAATGTGGGAGGAATAGACAAACTCTAGATAGGACAGAAGGATGGGAGGGGAAGGGAAGGAGTATGGGTTTAGAAATGATTTCGGAATGTGATAAACATTATTATCCAAAGTATATGTATAAAGACACAAATTGGTGTGAATATACTTTGTATACAACCAGAGATATGAAAAATTGTACTCTATATGTGTAATAAGAATTGTAATGCATTCCACTGTCATGTATTTAAAAAAATAAAATCAATATAAAAAATAATATGTAAGCCTGTATCAACTAAATACTGGCTCTGTTCTGGCTTTAGGATTCACATTTTAACCCCACACAGACCCAACTATGTTCTGGAATCAGAATACCTGTGGTTCCATTACAGGAATTAGACCCTGTCAATTCTTCAGAATCCTTTATTGATGAATTACAAAAAAAAAAAAAATCACAATTTTCCACTAGGTTCTAAAGATTGCACTTTTGTAATATGAAGTCATTGTTGATATATCAAAATAAGACATAGGCAAAACAGTATTTTCAAGTTCTCCAACCATCTTCCTCCTACATTAAAATTTATATTACATGCATGTGCATGCATCCATGTTTATGTGCAAGTGTGTATCTATATATTTCTGCTTATAAAGTAGACTGTGATGAATCATGATATTTTTATTTTTTTATTTTTTATTTTTTTAAAGAGAGAGTGAGAGAGGGAGAAAGAGAGAGAGAGAATTTTAATATTTATTTTTTAGTTATTGGCGGACACAACATCTTTGTTGGTATGTGGTGCTGAGAATCGAACCCGGGCCACACGCATGCCAGGCGAGCGCGCTACCGCTTGAGCCACATCCCCAGCCCTCATGATATTTTTAAAAAGAAGATTAATAAAGTAAGAAGCATAGACTGGAAATGTATCCAATTTTAAATTGTAGAAATATTTTACATAACTTATATAAAATTTGCAAATTTGGAATGTTTGCCTTGCTATTAATCCTGAAGATAATAATTATTTTGCTAATGATTAAAATATATAATTAAAATATATACCCCAAATAGCACCTGATACCCTTGACTTCTTGTGAATTATCTTGTTTTACAACAATTTTGTAAGTTGAGTACTAGACTTGTCATTATATCTTTAATTGGGGAGTTTAAGAAACAGAGGTGGGGTGTTTTCTTAAGATGGTAAAAATAGTGAGTGACACAACTAATTTCTCAGAATAAACTAATAATCACAGCTTAGTCTTAGGCCACTGACTTACAAACAAAGATTATGGTGTATGCCATATTTTACCTGTGCAGTTGAATAAAAAGATGAATTTATATATTATAAAAATATGAAGGGATGTGTGATAAATTGTTAAGCAAATGATACGTAGTATATATATTAAATGAGAAAAAGTTTAAATATATGATTCATATATTGACATTATGATTTTCAATCCGATTTTTAAACTGCAAGTAATAAATCTGTTTTGCTTGGGCAATTCTGTCTTTTCACTCATGGATTTAGCTGAAAATGAACTTAGAGAATACAGACTCATATTCTTTTTGTGGAAGAGTAGCTTCTAACTGAAAATAAAATAGTTTTTGAAAGACAATATGGTTAAAATAACTAGTGAAATGAGTCATTTTGAATAACTGAGTCAAGTATCATATTTTTCTTGAGTTAAATGCCGCTTTCATTAATTGAGATAATGTAAATGTGACATGAAGCCCAGCCCTTTTCAATGTTTTCATTCCTGGTGGGGTAGGTAGAAGTGTTGTATTTGTTCACTAGAGATCACATTAGACCACAGACTGGGTGACACAAATCTATCTGGTCAAAAAAGTGAAAGTTAGACATCTGAGATCACGTTTTTGGTCAGAGACCAAGGTTTGATTTCTTCTAAAACATCTTTTCCTGTCTAGGAGATAGCTCTATTTCCCTGGTATTTCCCCCATGGTCTTTCCTCTGTATGTCTGTATGCTAATTTCTTTTTCTCTTGAGGACATGAGTAATATTTGACTAGAGTCCTCCCTAAGGACCTCATTTAACTTTATTTAAAGATGTGGACTGGGAATTAACCCAGGGACACTCTACTACTTAGTTATACCTCCAATCCTTTGTTTTCATTAAGTTGCCCAGGCTTACTTGAATTTGAGATCTTCTTGCCTCAGTCTCCTGAGTCGCTACAATTACAGGCATGTGCCACTGCACCCTGCTACCTTATTTAACATAACTATGTAACATCCTATCTTCAAACCCAGTCACAATTTGAATCTGAGAATATTTCAACATATGAGTTTTGAGGAGACACAATTCAACTCATAATAGATGAGATGGATATCTTTGGAAGATTGGTTGTTAACTATGGCTTCTATGTTGTTCCATTGAAGGAACAAAGTTTTAACCTTAAGGACTACCTCTTTCCTTTAAGAGTATATGTAGAGAAGATTTGAAGTTTATTAATGAAAGAAAATTGTATCTTCAGAGAAAGCCACATAGTACTCATATCCCATAGATTATTTTTTGTTGCATTGCTTTCTGCATTGACATACTGATGTAGAGGTCAGCTGTAATTTAACCATGGATATGGAAAAGTCTTCTGGAGTATGTTAGAATAGAGCATGGTTAATATGTTATTTCCAATTTCCATTCACAAAACACTATTTATATGATTTTAGAAAATGCACCTCAAAATAGATGAGTATTTTCATGATGATGGTTTTAATGCAACAGTTGTACATTTGGAGATGGGAAAGGACTTAGAACTTGTTAGAAATATCTACTACTGGGTCTTTTAGTACACCAAAGAATTTGATGGTCTGTGATACAGGGATTGATGAGGGATATAGAAAGTAATTTTATTTTCATCTAAATTTATGGGCAACAATATTCGGGGTTTTAGAGCCAGGACAACAATTTATTTTATATAGCAACATGATTTAATGTATTTTAAATAGTGTTCTCACTTTTTTTTCCCTAGCAAATACAAGATATTTGTTTCCCAGTAGCTCTCTTTTGCTTGTCTATTTTAAAATGTCTCTAAGTTCTCAAGTCAGAAATAGCACAAGATTAATCTATATTTTTTGGAAACAAATATATATATATTTTTCATTTTCTTATCTATTTTAAGTCATATTTTGAACCTCTATGTCATTTACTATTTGGAATCTCAACTATCATTAATGGAATGTCTCTGAATTAGCTTTATATAGCACATACCACTATACTTTGAACTTCCTATTAATTTATTTTAATTATGATAACCTATCCTATTTATATGTTCTATTGGATTTTTGTACTGTATTGATTTTATAATAATTCCCCTCTAGGGTACTAACAATTCCATAAACTATTTCATTAAGTATAATTTAACAAAATCCTTATTCTGAAGCAAATTTCTGTGTTTTCCTAAATTTAAGAAAATCTTTAATCACTGACCTTAATTTGCTATAGACTATGTTTGAAATTCAACTTGTATAGATCCAAAATTTGGCCCAGGAAACTTAGTAGAATATGTATACTGAAACTATTCTTTTACTTTTATCTTATAAGAAAGGGAAAACACACACACACACACACACACACACACATACACACACACACACAGAGAGAGAGAGAGAGAGAGAGAGAGAGAGAGAGAGAGAGAGTAATAAACAATAGAAGGTTAGTTCATTTATAGAAGTCAGTTTAAGGGGCAGAATAAAGGAGAAAGATTTAAGTTTTTATTTCCTTTTATTTATTGGAAGTAAAACAAATTCAAGGAGGAAAACAGGACTTCAGAAGCCTAGGTTTAAATATATTTAAACAACTATGACCAAATCACTGTGGTGAATATTTGTTGAATGTGACTAGACAAGAGAAAACTTCTATTGTTGTTACTTTTTTTTAATTAATACACAGTCATAACTTTTGGGTTAATATGTCATGCAAATAAGTGAGTAAAACCACTTTTTAGAATTTTTTTTCTGATATGATTCATAAACCTAACAATAAATGGTTATAGCTTATCATTTGGAAAATAAAAAGCATATATCTTATAGTAAACCAAATTCAAAACTATTAAAAAGTGGTAGATTTAGTCACAATTGAATTTATAAAAGTAATTTATAGTTTTGTTTCAGTTTTAATTGAAACAACTTCTATTAAGAAATAGCTTCAAGAATTTTGTTCTGATTTAAAAACTTAACAAAGCTTTTAAAATCAATTTACTTTCTTGGTCTCTTCCTTTTTTTAGACTTTCAACTTTCGTTTGATTAGGTGAAACTGCTACTGTGTGTTCCCTACAACAAATATACCTCATGTAAGCATCTACTTCACATCTGATGTCTGGGATACATTCTCTTCTAGTAAGACAGAACCCAGAGAGAATTGTGCTCATGAAGTCTCTCAGATTCTGTGAAGCAAAATGAAAACTCCCTCCCTTACTCTCTATGTATGAAGTTATTAGAATCTTTTCTGGGGTGAATAAATGTTTCCATTAGCCCAGGACAAACTCTGTTTGTTTGATGTATTAAAAATTATCTCTCATTACAGAAAGTGCCCTGTTTTCGTGATAATTTATAAGGCCACCCTATTTATTCATCTTGTATATGTTTATATAAAATATAAATAATATTAAATAATACTGTTTTGCATATTAAAAGAATGCCAAGAGAGTAGATTTTAGGTGCTCCTGACACACATATATATATAAAATAAGAAGTAACTATGAAAGTTGATGAATATGTTCAATATGCTTGCCTATAGTAATCATTTCACTACCTTCCTGTACATGTATATCAAACTATCATGTTTTCACCTTAAATAATGCAATAAAACAAAAGCATCCTTATAAAAATTAAGTAATAGAATAAAAAAATGAAGAATAACCATAAAAACATTTTAATTATCTCTAATATTCATTATGAACATTGATTTTGGAAATTCATTAAAAAATTTAGACATTAGTTCTTCTAATGTTAGAGTAAGGAAGACAAAATTTTAGTATAAATGAGTATTATATAGTACTATACATTTGTTTAAAATTTTCTACATACTAAAGTAATTTTTTGCTTAGATTTTGTTAGTCTTTTCCAATTCTAACACTAAATACCACCACAACAGAACAATGAAATTACAGATTACTTTGCCTGATAGTTTTCCTTTGCTGAACCAGCCCTCTCTATCATTTATTTGACATTATGAAGGTAAAACATCATGATTTTAAAAAGGGTCAATAAATGTGTGTGTAGCAATTAACACTGAATATGATTCTATTTTCTAGGTCAAGTTCTATAGACTGTGCTCCATGGCTTTTGGCTTGTAGCATGTCCTTAGGCAAAATGAAATTTCGTTCCTCCCTATTTCCAGAAAAAAATCAAGACATCGTGCTTCTTGACAGCATCCACTCCAGATCAGTCTCCTGCTTCCTTGAGTCCTCCTCAAAATCACAAAGCACAAATTCAAATTCCCTATAAACCCTCTCTTAAACTGTTACAGAGAGGTCCTACCGGTCTCCATGATGAAGACTCCATATTCAACAAGTGGCCCCCTCAAAAATAAATAAATAAACAAACAAACAAACAAACAAATAAATAAATACCTCTTCATTACAAGTATATGACAGGTGGTTTTTCACTATAGGTAGAAACTGACATTCTCAATTTCACTCTTTCCTGCTCACAACATCTCTGGAAAAAAATAACATGGGGTTAAAAACCTTATTTTATGCCAGAATAAGTGGTTTGTCCCAAAGCACACATCTTAAAGTCTTAATCATGAGTCAAAATTTCTTAAGTCTCCAGCTGTTTCTTCAAGATGGGCCAGTCAATGGAAATTGCATCTCAAAGGAAAGAGCAAAGATGATTGCAACTTGGGACAGCTTATTCAGAATAGGACATAGACTAGGCAAAACCCTGCAGAAAAAAATGACAGAAACAAGCCAAGAGGGGAAGGAGGGGGCTATAGAAGGGGCAGAAAATTGAACAGGCCAGAGACCAACTGATTCTGCAGTCAGGGGGTGGAAGTGGATGTCTGGTAGGTATGACATGGAGGGGACAGCCCTGGGCAAGGCTGAAGGCCTTGGAAAGTCTGATGGTGGCTACATGGGTGGGGCAAATGTGCTCAGACAATCATTTAACATATCTTTTTTTTGTACCTTTTAAGCGCATAATAGTGTGACTATTAGTGTTTATCTGACCATAGTTCAGCATTTTAATAATTTCAGCATCATAGTCTAGCATTTTAATAATTTCAGCATCAAAAGTCAGCACTTTCTGGAAACAAATTCATACTTGCCTCTTGAAATGTCAATTTCACATTTGCTCAATGGAGGCCTCTGGGTCAGAGGTGCTAACAAGATGGAGGGGAGCTCTGCGTTTCTTGGCCTGTGCAGTGGAGTTGGTCTGCCCTGGCCTGAGGATGGCAGGAGGGCCAGGTCAATGTGAGCAAAATGGGTCAAGGTGTAGGGAAATATACCTTGGAAGGCCCATTTCTTGTCTTCACCACCACAGAGCAGGGCTCCACTCCTTGCCCCTGGCTGGGAATGAGGGAAGCACTTCCTCCAGGGAGTTTTCAGAAGTCCCACAGGATGGCCCTGGTCTTGAGAGGCTGGCAGGAGAACTGCTTCCTCAAAATAGCATTGCTAGGACAAGTTGTTCATGTTTGTCAACTAAACAGGAATCCCTTGTATGTGTGTGCTTTTCAGATCCTCATGTTACTGATAAGAAAACTGCGGCTCAGATAAGTGAGGTCATTTCTGAAGACCAACCACTTAGTAAAGAGCAGAGTCTCTTTTCTGGAAGGTGAAGTCACTTCCAAAAGTCATCCAGTTCAGGAGGGAGAAGACCCTGATCTGGTCCCCCAGTCTACCAAGCAGATACTGATTTAGTGGTTCCCTGGTTTGGAGTGACCAGTCTACCAAGCAGATACTGATTTAGTGGTTCCCTGGTTTGGAGTTCTGAGTCATTACCTTTGTCTTATACTTAGTCTCACTTCCTCCCATCTTTTGTCAGGATTCCTCAGAATTAGGCCGAACTTTGAGTCCTGAGACCAGCACTGAACCCCAAAGGCCAGATAAGGGGACTCATGTCCTGAACTTACAACCTGGGACTCAAGATACTCCTTAACCCAGAGAATGAAGATGGAATCCGGTCTTTTCACCAGTGACCAGTAAAAGATCCAAAGACTTTAAATAGAGACAGGACCTGAAACCTAGAGCTCTAACCCCAGGGCACAGAACAAGGAACCAGAACAAGAAAAATGTTGGGAAGAGAAAAGATTGAAGGGCTCAGTTAAACTTGTATCACCACGGCCCTATTTATATCTGAAGGAAAAGCTCAGAGAAATGAGCCAACCTTACTAGAAAGAACCCAGAGGCCAGGTGCCAAGACAGGCCCAGAGCCACAGGGCCAAGCAAGCCTCAAACAAAGCCAGTGACCCTTAAATGAAGATCCAATTAAAAAGCATAAAGGTGTATCTTCTCTAGAAAACCAAGATCATCGCTCTTGTTCCTGCACACCACTGTGCTCGGCTTGATGCCCCCCTTTCCCACCCTGCCCATTTTTCCTGCTTTGGGGTTGCAGGTCAGCTCTAGCTATGCGGGAGCACAAGGCTGCAGCCCCTGAGACATGCCCGGTTTTCCCTCCTCTCTGCCTCTTCTCGCTCTAGGGATCTCTCATCCTGTGCTCTCTCTCTCTCTCTGAATCTGAACCTTTTCCCAGCCCTGACCACTCCCTTGCGTGCTCTGTTACCCAGCCTGCTCCGGCCAAGGCGCCTCTTCCCCTTCCCCAGCCTGCACCCCATCCCCAGAGGGCCACGGCCACCACCCCT
This sequence comes from Ictidomys tridecemlineatus, assembly GCF_052094955.1. Taxonomy (NCBI): domain Eukaryota; kingdom Metazoa; phylum Chordata; class Mammalia; order Rodentia; family Sciuridae; genus Ictidomys; species Ictidomys tridecemlineatus. Next base: position 70,837,454 of record NC_135477.1, read on the forward strand.
GCTGCCTCCTGTCAAACCCTTCAGAGCCCGCTCCTCACCGCGCAAGTGGGCCGCCCACCTGCCAAGCGAACCGGGAAATGAGGCAGGTTACCCTTTGGAAATGTACTTACACTTTGATGCTTATGCAATGAAAAGGCTAGGAAAGAGATTTAAGAAGTTGGCTTTGGACAATTCTGGTTCTTGAAATGTGGAAAAGTTCCTGTCTCTGCCTCATTGTAATTCAGATATTTTAATTTTGTGATTTTAAATTTATATTTTTTTGAATTTTAATTTTGTAATCAGAATCTTTTAATTCAACGAGTAATAGATATATTTGACGCAGATGGGAATGATGAAGTAGAATTTGAAAGAGATCATTGAGGGAGTCTCTCAGTGCAGTGACAAAGGAGATAGGAAGCACAAGTTGAAGTTTGCTTTCTGTGTCTGACTTGGATAAAGATGGTTATATTTCCAGTGGGGAATTTGTCCAGGTGTTGAAAATGATGGTGGGGAACAATCTGAAAGATACACAGTTACAGAAAATTGTAGACAAAAAACATAATAAATACAGATTAGGAGGGAGATGGAAAAATATCCTTTAAAGAATTCTGTGCTGTTGTAGGTGGTCTAGATATCCATGAAAAGATGGTGGTAGATGGGTAGCTCTCTGAAGAGTACCATCCAGTACTCTTGCTTTCTTCTCCATCTCTGAAGATTTGCTCAAGATGTCCAGCAATGCTCTCTGTATATTTAAATATTCTTCTCTATGAAGCCACATTTCCAACCTGAACCTCGTGAAGCCAACTAAATGCTATTGAACTCTTCCTCTCTCACTATCTCAGTGTAGCACTTTAAAGTCTTTAAAGCATCATGAAAGAGCATATATACGTGTGGCAGAGAAAGAGAAGGGGTTGGCTTTTTAATTTATTTATTTTTTCATATTTTATAACAAGAAAGTATCTCTATATACATATGTAAATATCTATATATACATATATAAATATGTATATATAGAGATATCTGGAGCTTTCTATATAGGTAGTAGAGTGGCTTTAATTTAATATACTTGATTCAGAAGCAAAATGATAAGAGTACAAAAGTGCTAAGCAGAACATAAAATATCCTCACTATTATTTCACACAGTTTTATATATAGATAGAAGTTTGTACAGTTTGAGCCAGGTGTCAGGCTGTTATGAGGAGCCGCTTCAGAAAACATCTTAAGTGCGAATTCTAATCAAAGAGAGCTTTATTTACCTGGCCAGGGACTGTCACCCACTGAAGCTCTGTGGGAGAACAGAAATTTCCTGGCCTGTGTCTTGGGAATTTAAGGATAAAAACCAGAGCTCAGGGGCTTTACTCAGCATCATGCAAGCAAGCCAATCACAGAAGCTAAAACAGTAGTTACCTGTGAGCCCTAAACAGGACTGGAATGTTCTAGTTAGCAAGCAAGCAAGTTACAGAAGCTAAAAACAACCATATCCTGGATCAAGTACAATTTGTGGGGTACAAAGTACAGAAAACAATCTATTATAAGAAAAAAGATTTCATTTCAGTTTCTCAGAAATAGCTCTTATAACAGTTTTTTTTTAAAGAAGATGGCAAAATGGAGTCTTAGGCCTGTCTATGACAGTTCTTGATTTATAATTATCTCACTTATCAAAATCTTATATTTATAATCTATATTTTTTACTAATCCATATCCTATAACTTACACTCTTATTGATTGTATTTATTAGTTCACACCATCAGGCCAGCTATTTTCCCTTTCCTGTGCTTTTCTCCTTTGAGAGATTGACAAAGCATTTTTAAATGTCCTATTATTTACCTTAATTACACTTTTGTAACAAAGGAGTCTATAACTTTATTTATACCTATGAATATATTTCCAGGGACTAAATCTCAATGTTGAGAAGTTTTTAATCCATCTCTGGTTGAGGTGAAAATATAGTTCAGTGCTGCTGCCAAGCGCTAGTTCTTGGGTTCATATAGTGACTACACAACACTATGGCTGCTTCCTTCTATTACTGTGTGACTAGGAGACATTACATTTATTAAATGACCCTGAATGAATGTCATTTTCCAGTTGTTGTTTTATACATAAAGGTCAGAAGCTATCCGAGGCAATCATGATGCACTACTTAATGAAGAGAATCTGAAGTGATAATATAACTGCTTAGGATATGTTTGTTATATATGTATGAATAATTTGTCTTTAAAGTCTTGTTTGAATCATAAATTTCCCTCTGTGTTTCAAAAGACTTGCAGCTAATCTAAGAAACCAGTAATATTAATGTGCATGTATATATCTAAACATCCACACATTTGTGATTTAATGGGAGAAATTTTGCTAATCTATATGACACACAGGAACAAAATTTTATCTAGATTGATATTGTGTAAATTTTTTTTACCACAAGGCATAGGGAGCACCTGATTTTTTTGTTTGCCCATATAATTGAAAATGGATGATAACTTAATGAATTTGTGATATAAAAGTAGTGTATCGTATTCCACCACTTGATGTTATCCCTTCCCTTTTCTGCAAAGGTCCTATTTCTTGGAAGATCAACATTTTAGGTAGCTTTATACGACAGTAGCATTTCCATGTTTAGTTTTTGTGTAAGAACTGGTTTTGTAATCATGAATGATAAAGGGCAGGTTGAATCAAGGTGAATGAATCTTAAATTGAATACACCTTCCTGCCATTGCTGTTCCTTCAACTGAGTGCTGCACATCATGGGCTCTGTCTGTGAGAGAGAAATCCTGGTGCTTGCTGACCTTACATGACATGGAGTTTTGCATGTAGATTGATTTACATAAAGATAATGTTGCCAAACTTTGGAAATGTTAATGTTCAAACTGAAAATCTCCATCTGGATCAGTAGGTGGCTTACAATCCCAGCCAGTGGTTTGATTTGGTCCAGTGTCAACTGCCATGTGCTCTGCTTCAAGGGGAAGCTAGTCTTTTGTGAAATTTTCTGTACATAATTATTTGTTACAAATATTTTAGCAAATTCTTTCTATTTCTCTTACTTGTGCATACCTTAGCTGGCGTTACAGAAAAATCGGGCAAACCTTATTTCCTTACTGGCTAATGAGGGTTTTTCTTTCCTCCTTTTTTTTTCTTCTTCTTCTTTTTTAGTTTGTGGGTAAGGTGGGTAGGGGAGGGGTGGTTTATGTTGAATGGTTAGTTTTTCTTCTGCATAATATGTTCTTTATGGGATCTTATGGAGAAAACTTCATACTGTATGAATAAGAAAATAAAATGTTTGAAACTTGAAAAAAAAAGAAAAAACAAACAAAAAAAAAAGAAAAGAAGAGAAAGAAAGAAAGAAAGAAAGAAAGAAAGAAAGAAAGAAAGAAAGAAAGAAAGAAAGAAAGCAAGCTAAGATCACTTCCCAGAACCAGGATCCATTCCAGCAGCTGGAACTAAGACCACGACTTCAGCGTCTAGGCATACAAACTCAAGAGATCAGAACAGAGGTAGCTGGTTCAGAGTCACAATCCTCCTTCCAGAGTTCAGATGCCAAATCACTGGGGGTGTGATTTCAGCTTCAGCTGAAAGCCCAGGACCTTGAGGTCAGAGACCAGAGCCCACACCTGGGAGGTGCCCTGGAGAAGGCCATTAGAAGCTGACCTGCCATCTATGATTCTCCATGCCTGAGAAGCTCCATTATCTCCCACTGATATAGTGTTTCTTGGGTTTGATAAAAGTGCCTTGCCTCAGCAGGTTGAACTTGCTCCATAGTAGCCTAATATGATGCCTAGAGACACTGTGGTACTCACAACACGCCAGATGCACACTGATCATCACTGAAGATCAGGATCATATGCCTAAGCTCTTTCCTTTGTCTATGTTTCCCTTTCTCCCTCCATGTCCCTCGGGTCCCTGGCTGAACATAATGTCTATTCCTCAAAGGCCTTCTTTGACTGTGTATTCATTCCCTTTAATTCAAAACATAGCAAGCAGAGTGCAGGGCTGTCCCATGTTTTCCCTGCTAGATAGTAGGGCCCAGGGACTTCTGCTTGTCTTATGGGATCGCTCAAGGTTTAAAGTTCCCATTTCACACATTGGCTCCAAAAAGTCATCCAGAGAAGCTTTTATCTCCATATCTCTGTAAAATAAAAAGTCATCATAAGACTTTTTCTTTTTTTTTCCCAAAAGAAAATAACTACCCATTTCTTTCAAGGAAACAAAGAGTTAAGGGTAGGGTGGAGAGTGTGTCAGTTCTTTATTGCATTGAGTCATCCCACCTGAGGCTCAGTAGGTATGGTTATCCTGGTTACTTGGTGCAGGATTGGTTCTGATTAGAACTCAGAATAATCATCTCCATGGTGAGGTGTGTTGTGAGTACCACTGTGTCTCTGGGCACCTCTGTATCATATTAGGCTACTATGGAGCAAGTTCAACCTGCTGACGGAAGGCACTTTTATCAAACCCAAGAAACACTGGAGGATTTCATGGAAGAAGCCCCTGATGATGCGATGCTGAGTCTCACTGTCTCTGGATGTCAGTGGGAGATAATGGAGTGTGTTGAGATAGTTCAAGTGCTCATAGTTATCTTGCTTTTATGCAAAATTGTTCAAACATTCAGAGAAAGACTTTCTCTACAGGGAGACAAGGAACCTTCCAGTAGCAGTTCAGCAGTAGCTTTAGGAAAGTGTAATGTTCTTGATCAGTTTCATCCTAGTTTGGAAGAAGATGAAAACTCAGAAGTGGCTGATGACTCGAATTTTTTCAGGCCTGTGAGGAGGAGCATCATATGTATTGTAGTAAGACACAGGAGAAAAGAAAAATGTCGATGTTCAAAACAAGAGAAGATGTCTTTGACAGCAAAAAGGATCCAAGCTCTGGACCAAGAAAGGACAGACATCAAAACACAAGAACATGAAATGAAATCATACTTAAAATGTTTACCAGCAACTGATAAAAGACCCAGGCTGTCCATAGTGAGCTTTATGTTCTGTATGAAGATTGAGGCCATGTATCTACAGGAAGAGTGGTTCAAGATCACAGAAGGGAAAGGTCTCCTTGGAAGAAAGGATCTGGGTGAGAATTTGGAATCAGGAGAACCAGAGAATGAAACTTATGCTGCTAACAAGGCCAGAGTATCTAGGAAGAAACTGAAAGTTGTTGCAAAATTAAGTACATATTTAAACATTCATGACAGTGGGAAAGCTTTATTCTATAATAGCATTGTCAAAGAAATGAAGAAAGCTTGCCTGAGAGGACATAACCAAAGTGCCCAGATTAAAGAACTTTTCATGAAGGGGGCAGATAGCTGTCTTGAGGAGGGAAAAAATGAAATGGTTGAACAGTATCACCAAAAAGAAATGGAATATTTGGGTTTATTTCCGGTTAATATAAATCTTGATTTACAGCAAGAGGTGGAAAATTCTGAAGCCAATGATCTGACAAGCCATGAAAATAAAGAGACAGAGATGCACTGAAAGTGATTCTAAGATCTCAAAGTAGAACAGAAAGGAATCATTCTGTCCTTGGAAAGGAAAGCCCTTGATGACTGTCAAGAGACCTCAGGAAACTAAATAAAATTTCATTGTTGCCAGACAGGAAGTTGCAGACTTGAGAAAGAATAAAGGAAAGAGAAATTCAACTTCAGTTTCTGGAAATGTATCCCCATGAATTTGATAATCAAATTTTCTGTAGAGAATTTATTCCCTGACTTCTCTGTTCATGAGGTGGTGCTTCCTCTGAGATAGGAAGGTCCCTGACTCATCCATTAATACCCCCCAGTGAATCCCCTCTCCTTACTCCTCTTTCTACTCTATCACCTTCATATCTTGGTTCATTTACTCCTCTCTTCCCCAATAAGATCATTACTCAATAGGAAGTTCCCAGCAAGAAATTGTACTCTTCTTCAGTCTTTCTAAAGAAGACTGGGAGCACATGACAGCCATATTCTTCCTCAATACTTGGTTGTCCTTTTTTTTTTTTTTTAATCTGCCATGCCCTGCGTTTTTTGTTTGTTTGTTTGGTTTTGTTGTTGTTATTTTGATTTTATTTTCGTTTTGTTTGGTTTGTTTTTTGCTGGACACCCTCATCCAAAAATATGTTATTTCTTGGCTTCATTCAACCTCCATGTGATACTAGTAGTCAAAATTCTGAAACACCAAAATAATTTCCAGTCACTAAATTTGTACTCAGAAATCTTTGAGTTGCATATGTGTGTGTGTGTGTGTGCATGTGTGGGTTATGTGTGTTGTAGTACAATAGAAATATTTTGTGCAAGTGGTTTTACCTTTTTACATCTGGCAAGTAATGTTTTAGGATAGATTTAGAAAACTGGGATTGTTTTATGTTCTTCTCATTACATTATACTCTCTAGAAAATATAAATACTAGATTTTTATTTGACAGGCCAGCCTACTGTTCTTCTTTTATTTTTACTTTCAAAATTTTTAAATTAGAGATTTATGGTTATATGCAGTAATTGGGTTCATCCTAACAAACGCATACATGCATGGAAATCAATTTCTGTTCACGATCACCCTCTTCCCTGCCCCTTTTCCTTCCCCACTTCTATTCTTCTTCCTCTACTAGACTTCTAAAATGGGCACACGAAAGTGAAACAGCCACATCAGTCTTCTATTCTGTTCTATTTATCTTTATGTCTATTTTCAGGCTATTGTTCTTTAACCAATACAACATTATCTATGAGCAATTTAGTTTACAGAGACATTTCAAATAGAAAACTATTTTCCTCCATTAAATCTCTCTAACAGTGTTAAATCAGAAAGGCAAAGTTTACTTTGTGGTTTCAATAAATTATACTTTATATAAATACAGGCTAATAGTTAGATTAAAGGAGGAGAGTAGTCTGTAAATTAGGTTGTTCAGCAAGACTGAACCTATCTATATTCAGTTTTTCCTGACTCTGCAGGTCTCTAGAAGGGACTGGACTAATGGCAGACACAGTAACAAGGAAATGGGTCAGTGTATAATTTCTCACCTTTATCCTGTGTCACCTGAGAACTGTGGCCTTCAAGCTCTTCACCTAAATTGTCAGTCCTATGCCAGTGCCACTGCCTCTTCACAGTCTTCCATGTCTATGTCCTGGGTGGCATATAGTTCCAAGGTTTTGCCTATGCAGTAGATCAAACCAGCAGCTGATTTGACTGAGGTCAGTCTTATCCCTAGATTTAGCAGTGAAGAATTTCAGTGCAGGGTACGAGAGTAAAGCCTTGGATATTTTGGCATAGTGCCTTTGGTCGAGAACAGGCATGTCCCTCCCACTATATAGCACATGATACTATTTTCTCACCTGAATCTTGGTCAATACTATCCTGAGAAAAGCATCTGCTAGAGTCTTCAGGGGAATGTGTGTCTAGAGTCTTTGTGTCTGGGGGATCAGGAATACAATTGGAATCTAGTTCCTGCAAGAAGTCTGATCATCCAGTAGCTATAGTAGCTGCAAAGAATCCTATATCAGATTAGACAATTAAGGAGGAACTTCATACTGCCTAGGATATGTACTGTTTTGAGATGTAGATATTGAAGAATTATATGGTGAAAGTCCTTGATGATGTAAGACTAAGTCTTGCTGACCCTGGGTGTCAGTGGGAGATAGTAGAGTATGACATTGATAGTTCAGTCTTTCAGAGTTCTCTTGGTTTCATGTTGACTTTTTATGTCAGTCAAAGAAGGTCTTTCTATAAAGGGAGACAGGTATGCCAGTAGAAAGAAGTTTAACACTAGACTTAACAAAATATAATGTCGTAAACATTTATTCTGCAATGGAAATGGTGGAAAATCAGAAATTCTGGAAGTTCTGGATAGTTCCAAACCTGTGATTAGAAATATTCTCTACACTATTGTGAAACACTGGAGAAAGAAAACCACCCAACACTCAGAAAGAAGAAGAAATGATGTATGATACTGAAATTAATATATAGACTTTGGAATTAAAAAGGGGATATATCAAAACACAAATAGTAGAAGCTAAAATATATTTAAAAGTACTACAAGCAACTGAAGAAATGACTCAAGTTCTCCATAGCAATTTTTGTGGTTGCATTGAGTATCAGGTATTGAATTGCTAAGAATGCTGGCTCAAGAATAAGGAATTAAGATCTCCCCTGGGAGAAACAAGACATAAACATATATGTGTGTGTGTGTGTGTACACACACACACACATACACACACATATACAACTTTGGGGAGCACTCATCCAAATCATAGCAATGACCAGTCAAAAGAATTCTTGAGGAAACAAAGTTATTGCAATATTCACCACGTGAAATTAATGTTTTAAAGGAAAATCAATGTTTCATCAACATTACAGAAGATGAGAAAAGCCCATTTGGCAGGTTATTATTATAAATTTACCCAGATTGAAGGAGCACAATCAAAATAGCAAATGAATATCTTTTAGAAATAGGAGATAATGTGGTTGAAGTTTGTCAAGAGAGAGTCTGTTGCATGTTTATTTGTTAGAATAGATCATGAATCACAACAATAGGCAAAGAGGAGAGTCAATATTAAACTATTATTAAACTACATCCTGCATGTCCCAGAGCCTCAAGTTCACCACTGGAGTGCATGTTTCAGGTTATGATTGGTGGAAAGCCTTCCTCAGTGATCCTTCCTGGACAGCTCACTCCCTCCAG